>NW_027308100.1:125000-199204 GCF_047496885.1 Scyliorhinus torazame
TTTGAGAGACAGAGTGTGTGAGAGAGTGGGTGAGAGAGTGAGAGTGAGAGTGTGAGTGAGAGAGGAGAGAGAGAGAAAGACAGCTTGAGAGAGAGGTCAAGTGAGTTTGAGGGAATGTGAGCGAGGGAGAGATCAAATGAGTGAGTGAGAGAGAGAGTGATTGAGCGAGTATGAGAGTGATTGAGCAATTGTGAGAGTGATTGAGTGGGTGTGAGAGAGTGATTAAGTGAGTGTGAGAGAGAGTGATTGAGCGAGTGTGAGAGAGTGATTGAGCAAGTATGAGAGTGATTGAGCCATTGTGAGCGAGTGATTGAGTGTGAGAGTCATTGAGTGAGTGTGAGAGAGAGTGATTGAGCGAGTGTGAGAGAGTGATTGAGTGAGCGTGAGAGTGATTGAGTGGGTGTGAGAGAGTGATTAAGTGAGTGTGAGAGAGAGTGATTGAGCGAGTGTGAGAGAGTGTTTGAGCAAGTATGAGAGTGATTGAGCCATTGTGAGCGAGTGATTGAGTGTGAGAGTCATTGAGTGAGTGAGAGAGAGTGATTGAGCGAGTGTGAGAGAGTGATTGAGTGAGCGTGAGAGAGTGATTGAGTGAGCGTGAGAGAGTGATTGAGTGAGCGTGAGAGAGTGATTGAGTGTGTGAGAGAGAGTGATTGAGCAAGTGTGAGAGAGAGTGATTGAGCAAGTGTGAGAGAGAGTGATTGAGCAAGTGTGAGAGAGTGATTGAGCGAGTGTGAGAGTGATTGAGCGAGTGTGAGTGTGATTGAGCGAGTGAGAGAGTGATTGAACAAGTGTGAGAGTGATTGAGCAAGTGTGAGAGAATGATTGAACGAGTGAGAGAGTGATTGAGCGAGTGAGAGAGAGTGATTGAGCGAGTTTGAGAGTGTGATTGAGCGAGTTTGAGAGTGATTGAGCGAGTGTGAGAGTGATTGAGCGAGTCTGAGTGAGAGAGTGTTTGAGTGAGTGTGAAAGAGTGATTGAGCGAGTGTGAGAGTGATTGAGCGAGTGTGAGAGAGTGATTGAGTGAGTGTGAGAGAGCGATGAGCGAGTGAGAGAGTGATTGAGCGAGTTTGAGAGTGTGGTTGAGCGAGTTTGAGAGTGATTGAGCGAGTGTGAGAGTGATTGAGCGAGTCTGAGTGCTTGAGCGAGTGTGAGAGTGCTTGAGCGAGTGTGAGTGATTGAGCATGTGTGAGAGTGATTGAGCGAGTGAGAGAGAGTGATTGAGCGAGTTTGAGAGTGGGATTGAGCGAGTTTGAGAGTGATTGAGCGAGTGTGAGAGTGATTGAGCGAGTCTGAGTGATTGAGCGAGTGAGAGAGTGTTTGAGCGAGTTTGAGAGTGTGATTGAGCGAGTTTGAGAGTGATTGAGCGAGTGTGAGAGTGATTGAGCGAGTCTGAGTGATTGAGCGAGTGAGAGAGTGTTTGAGCGAGTGTGACAGAGAGCGATTTTTGAGAGTGATTGAGCGAGTGTGAGAGGGATTGAGCGAGTGAGAGTGATTAAGCAAGTGTGAGAGAGAGTGTTTGAGTGAGTGTGAAAGAGTGATTGAGCGAGTGTGAGAGTGATTGAGCGAGTGTGAGTGTGATTGAGCGAGTGAGAGAGTGATTGAACAAGTGTGAGAGTGATTGAGCAAGTGTGAGAGAGTGATTGAACGAGTGAGAGAGTGATTGAGCGAGTGAGAGAGAGTGATTGAGCGAGTTTGAGAGTGTGATTGAGCGAGTTTGAGAGTGATTGAGCGAGTGTGAGAGTGATTGAGCGAGTCTGAGTGATTGAGCGAGTGAGAGAGTGTTTGAGTGAGTGTGAAAGAGTGATTGAGCGAGTGTGAGAGTGATTGAGCGAGTGTGAGAGAGCGATTTAGTGAGTGTGAGAGAGCGATGAGCGAGTGAGAGAGTGATTGAGCGAGTTTGAGAGTGTGATTGAGCGAGTTTGAGAGTGATTGAGCGAGTGTGAGAGTGATTGAGCGAGTCTGAGTGATTGAGCGAGTGTGAGAGTGCTTGAGTGAGTGTGAGTGATTGAGCATGTGTGAGAGTGATTGAGCGAGTGAGAGAGAGTGATTGAGCGAGTTTGAGAGTGGGATTGAGCGAGTTTGAGAGTGATTGAGCGAGTGTGAGAGTGATTGAGCGAGTCTGAGTGATTGAGCGAGTGAGAGAGTGTTTGAGCGAGTTTGAGAGTGTGATTGAGCGAGTTTGAGAGTGATTGAGCGAGTGTGAGAGTGATTGAGCGAGTCTGAGTGATTGAGCGAGTGAGAGAGTGTTTGAGCGAGTGTGACAGAGAGCGATTTTTGAGAGTGATTGAGCGAGTGTGAGAGTGATTGAGCGAGTGAGAGTGATTAAGCAAGTGTGAGAGAGAGTGTTTGAGTGAGTGTGAAAGAGTGATTGAGCGAGTGTGAGAGTGATTGAGCGAGTGTGAGAGTGATTGAGCGTGTGTGAGAGAGCGATTGAGCGAGTGTGAGAGAGTGATGAGCGAGTGAGAGTGATGAGCGAGTGGGGGAGTGTTTGAGCGAGTGTGAGAGAGTGATTGAGCGAGTGTGAGTGATTGAGCGAGTATGAGAGAGTGATTGAGCGAGTGAGAGAGAGTGAATGAGCGAGTGTGGGAGAGTGATTGAGCGAGTGTGAGAGTGATTGAGTGAGTGTGAGAGAGAGCGATTGAGTGAGTGTGAGAGTGATTGAGTGAGTATGACAGTGTGATTGAGTGTGAGAGAGAGTGATTGAGTGGGGGTGAGAGTCATTGAGTGTGAGAGAGAGTGATTGAGTGAGTGTGAGAGTCATTGAGCGAGTGTGAGTGATTGCGTGAGAGAGAGTGTTTGAGTGTGAGAGAGTGTTTGAGCAATTGAGCGAGTATGAGAGAGTGATTGAGCGAGTGTGAGAGATTGATTGAGCGAGTGTGAGAGTGTTTGAGCGAGTGTGAGAGTGATTGAGCGAGTGTGAGAGTGATTGAGCGAGTGTGAGAGTGTTTGAGCGAGAGTGCGAGAGAGCGATTTTTGTGAGAGAGTGATTGAGCGAGTGTGAGAGTGATTGAGCAAGTGTGAGAGAGTGATTGAGCGAGTGAGAGTGATTGAGCGAGTGTGAGAGTGTGATTGGACGAGTGAGAGTGATTGAGCAAGTGTGAGAGAGTGATTGAGCGAGTGAGAGAGTGATTGAGCGAGAGTGAGAGAGTGATTGAACGAGTGTGAGAGAGTGATTGAACGAGTGTGAGGGTGTGATTGAGCGAGTTTGAGAGTGATTGAGCGAGTGTGAGAGTGATTGAGCGAGTGTGAGAGTGTGTGATTGAGTGAGCATGAGAGAGAGTGATTGAGTGAGTGAGAGAGAGTGATTGAGTGAGTGAGAGAGAGTGATTGAGCAAGTGTGAGAGAGTGATTGAGCAAGTGTGAGTGATTGAGCGAGTGTGAGAGAGTGATTGAGCGAGTGTGAGAGTGATTGAGCGAGTGTGAGTGAGAATGATTGAGTGAGTGTGAGAGAGTGATTGAGTGTGAGAGAGAGTGATTGAGTGGGTGTGAGAGAGTGTGAGTGAGTGTGTGAGAGAGAGTGTTTGAGTGAGTGAGAGAGAGAGTGTTTGAGCGAGTGAGTGTGATTGAGTGAGTGAGCGTGTTTGAGCGAGTGTGAGAGAGTGATTGAGCAAGTGTGAGAGAGTGATTGAGCAAGTGTGAGAGTGATTGAGCAAGTGTGAGAGTGATTGAGCAAGTGAGAGTGTGATTGAGCAAGTGTGAGAGAGTGATTGAGCGAGTGTGAGAGAATGATTGAACGAGTGTGAGAGTGTGATTGAGCGAGTTTGAGAGTGATTGAGCGAGCCTGAGAGTGATTGAGCGAGTGTGAGAGTGATTGAGCGAGTGTGAGAGTGATTGAGCGAGTGAGAGAGTGATTGAGCGAGTGTGAGAGAGTGATTGAACGAGTGTGAGAGAGTGATTGAACAAGTGTGAGAGTGTGATTGAGCGAGTTTGAGAGTGATTGAGTGAGTGTGAGAGTGATTGAGTGAGTGTGAGTGAGATTGATTGAGTGTGAGAGTGATTGAGTGAGTGAGAGAGAGTGATTGAGTGTGAGTGTGATCGAGTGAGTGTGAGAGAGTGATTGAGCGAGTGTGAAAGAGAGTGATTAAGTGAGCGTGAGAGAGAGTGATTGAGTGTGAGAGAGTGATTGAGTGTGAGAGAGAGTGATTGAGCAAGTGTGAGAGTGATTGAACAATTGAGAGTGATTGAGCGAGTGTGAGAGTGATTGAGCGAGTGAGAGAGAGTGATTGAGCGAGTGAGAGTGATTGAGCGAGTGTGGGTGATTGTGTGAGAGAGTGTTTGAGTGAGTGAGTGTTTGAGCGAGTGTGAGAGAATGATTGAGCGAGTGTGAGAGTGTGATTGAGCAAGTGTGAGAGAGTGATTGAGCGAGTGTGAGAGTGATTGAACGAGTGTGAGTGATTGAACGAGTGTGAGAGTGATTGAGCGAGTGAGAGAGTGATTGAGCGAGTGTGAGAGAGTGATTGAACGAGTGTGAGAGAGTGATTGAACAAGTGTGAGAGTGTGATTGAGCGAGTTTGAGAGTGATTGAGTGAGTGTGAGAGTGATTGAATGAGCGTGAGAGCGATTGAGTGAGCGTGAGAGAGTGATTGAGTGAGTGTGAGAGAGTGTGATTAAGTAAGTGTGAGAGAGTGATTGAGCAAGTGTGAGAGAGTGATTGAGCGAGTGAGTGATTGAGCAAGTGTGAGTGAGTGATTGTGAGAGAGAGAGTGTTTGAGTGAGTGAGAGAGTGTTTGAGCGAGTGTGAGAGAGTGATTGAGCGAGTGAGAGAGTGATTGAGCGAGTGAGAGAGTGATTGAGCGAGTGTGAGAGAGTGATTGAGCGAGTGAGAGAGTGATTGGCGAGTGTGAGAGAATGATTGAACGAGTGTGAGAGTGTGATTGAGCGAGTTTGAGAGTGATTGAGTGAGTGTGTGAGTGATTGAGCAAGGGTGAGAGTGATTGAGCGAGTGTGAGAGAGTGATTGAACGAGTGTGAGAGTGTGATTGAGCAAGTTTGAGAGTGTTTGAGCGAGTCTGAGAGTGTGTGATTGAGTGAGCGTGAGAGAGAGTGATTGAGTGAGCGTGAGAGAGTGATTGAGTGAGTGTGAGAGAGAGTGATTGAGCAAGTGTGAGAGAGTGATTGAGCGAGTGTGAGAGAGTGATTGAGCGAGTGTGAGAGTGATTGAGCGAGTGTGAGAGTGATTGAGTGAGTGAGAGAATGATTGAGTGTGAGTGAGTGATTGTGAGAGAGAGAGTGTTTGAGCGAGTGTGAGTGATTGAGCGAGTGAGAGAGTGATTGAGCGAGTGTGAGAGAGTGATTGAGCGAGTTTGAGAGTGATTGAGTGAGTGTGAGAGTGATTGAATGAGCGTGAGAGCGATTGAGTGAGCGTGAGAGAGTGATTGAGTGAGTGTGAGAGAGTGTGATTAAGTAAGTGTGAGAGAGTGATTGAGCAAGTGTGAGAGAGTGATTGAGCGAGTGAGTGATTGAGCAAGTGTGAGTGAGTGATTGTGAGAGAGAGAGTGTTTGAGTGAGTGAGAGAGTGTTTGAGCGAGTGTGAGAGAGTGATTGAGCGAGTGAGAGAGTGATTGAGCGAGTGAGAGAGTGATTGAGCGAGTGTGAGAGAGTGATTGAGCGAGTGAGAGAGTGATTGGCGAGTGTGAGAGTGATTGAGTGAGTGAGAGAATGATTGAGTGTGAGTGAGTGATTGTGAGAGAGAGAGAGTGTTTGAGCGAGTGTGAGAGAGTGATTGAGCGAGTGAGAGAGTGATTGAGCGAGTGTGAGAGAGTGATTGAGCGAGTTTGAGAGTGATTGAGTGAGTGTGAGAGTGATTGAATGAGCGTGAGAGCGATTGAGTGAGCGTGAGAGAGTGATTGAGTGAGTGTGAGAGAGTGTGATTAAGTAAGTGTGAGAGAGTGATTGAGCAAGTGTGAGAGAGTGATTGAGCGAGTGAGTGATTGAGCAAGTGTGAGTGAGTGATTGTGAGAGAGAGAGTGTTTGAGTGAGTGAGAGAGTGTTTGAGCGAGTGTGAGAGAGTGATTGAGCGAGTGAGAGAGTGATTGAGCGAGTGAGAGAGTGATTGAGCGAGTGTGAGAGAGTGATTGAGCGAGTGAGAGAGTGATTGGCGAGTGTGAGAGAATGATTGAACGAGTGTGAGAGTGTGATTGAGCGAGTTTGAGAGTGATTGAGTGAGTCTGAGTGATTGAGCGAGTGTGTGAGTGATTGAGCAAGGGTGAGAGTGATTGAGCGAGTGTGAGAGAGTGATTGAACGAGTGTGAGAGTGTGATTGAGCAAGTTTGAGAGTGTTTGAGCGAGTCTGAGAGTGTGTGATTGAGTGAGCGTGAGAGAGAGTGATTGAGTGAGCGTGAGAGAGTGATTGAGTGAGTGTGAGAGAGAGTGATTGAGCAAGTGTGAGAGAGTGATTGAGCGAGTGTGAGAGAGTGATTGAGCGAGTGTGAGAGTGATTGAGCGAGTGTGAGAGTGATTGAGTGAGTGAGAGAATGATTGAGTGTGAGTGAGTGATTGTGAGAGAGAGAGTGTTTGAGCGAGTGTGAGAGAGTGATTGAGCGAGTGAGAGAGTGATTGAGCGAGTGTGAGAGAGTGATTGAGCGAGTGAGAGAGTGATTGGCGAGTGTGAGAGAATGATTGAACAAGTGTGAGAGTGTGATTGAGCGAGTTTGAGAGTGATTGAGTGAGCGTGAGAGTGATTGAGTGTGTGTGAGAGAGAGTGATTGAGCAAGTGTGAGAGAGTGATTGAGCGAGTGAGAGAGAGATTGAGCGAGTGTGAGTGAGATTGATTGAGTGTGAGAGAGTGATTGAGTGAGTGAGAGAGAGTGATTGAGTGTGAGTGTGATCGAGTGAGTGTGAGAGAGTGATTGAGCGAGTGTGAAAGAGAGTGATTAAGTGAGCGTGAGAGAGAGTGATTGAGTGTGAGAGAGTGATTGAGTGTGAGAGAGAGTGATTGAGCAAGTGTGAGAGTGATTGAACAATTGAGAGTGATTGAGCGAGTGTGAGAGTGATTGAGCGAGTGAGAGAGAGTGATTGAGCGAGTGAGAGAGTGATTGAGCGAGTGTGAGTGATTGTGTGAGAGAGTGTTTGAGTGAGTGAGTGTTTGAGCGAGTGTGAGAGAGTGATTGAGCGAGTGTGAGAGTGTGATTGAGCAAGTGTGAGAGAGTGATTGAGCGAGTGAGAGAGTGATTGAGCGAGTGTGAGAGTGATTGAACGAGTGTGAGTGATTGAACGAGTGTGAGAGTGTGATTGAGCGAGTTTGAGAGTGATTGAGCGAGTGTGAGAGAGTGATTGAGCGAGTCTGAGTGATTGAGCGAGTGAGAGAGTGTTTGCGCGAGTGTGAGAGAGAGCGATTTGTGAGAGTGATTGAGCGAGTGTGAGAGTGATTGAGCGAGTGAGAGTGATTAAGCAAGTGTGAGAGAGAGTGTTTGAGTGAGTGTGAAAGAGTGATTGAGCGAGTGTGAGAGTGATTGAGCGAGTGTGAGAGAGCGATTGAGCGAGTGTGAGAGAGTGATGAGCAAGTGGGAGAGAGTGATGAGCGAGTGGGAGAGTGTTTGAGCGAGTGTGAGAGAGCGATTGAGCGAGTGTGAGTGATTGAGCGAGTGTGAGAGAGTGATTGAGCGAGTATGAGAGAGTGATTGAGTGAGTGTGAGAGAGAGTGATTGAGTGGGGGTGAGAGTCATTGAGTGTGAGAGAGAGTGATTGAGTGAGTGTGAGAGTCATTGAGCGAGCGTGAGTGATTGAGCGAGTATGAGAGAGTGATTGACGAGTGTGAGTGATTGAGCGAGTATGAGAGAGTGATTGAGCGAGTGTGAGAGTGATTGAGTGAGTGTGAGAGAGAGTGATTGACTGGGGGTGAGAGTCATTGAGTGTGAGAGAGAGTGATTGAGTGAGTGTGAGAGTCATTGGGCGAGTGTGAGTGATTGTGTGAGAGAGAGTGTTTGAGTGTGAGAGAGTGTTTGAGCGATTGAGCGAGTATGAGAGAGTGATTGAGCGAGTGAGAGAGATTGATTGAGCGAGTGTGAGTGATTGAGCGTGTGTGAGAGTGATTGAGCGAGTGAGAGAGAGTGATTGAGCGAGTGTGAGAGTGTTTGAGCGAGTGTGAGAGTGATTGAGCGAGTGTGAGAGTGATTGAGCGAGTGAGAGAGTGATTGAGCGAGTGTGAGAGTGTTTCAGCGAGAGTGCGAGAGAGCGATTTTTGTGAGAGAGTGATGGAGCGAGTGTGAGAGAGAGTGTTTGAGCGAGTGTGGGAGTGATTGAGCGAGTGGGTGAGTGATTGAGCGAGTGTGAGTGTGATTAAGCAAGTTTGAGAGAGAGTGATTGAGCGAGTGAGAGTGATTGAGCGAGTATGAGAGAGTGATTGAGCGAGTGTGAGAGAGTGATTGAGCGAGTGTGAGAGAGTGATTGAGCGAGTGTGAGAGAGTGATTGAGCGAGTGTGAGTGACTGAGTGAGTGTGAGAGTGATTGAGCGAGTGAGAGAGTGATTGAGCGAGTGTGAGAGTGATTGAGTGAGTGTGAGAGAGAGTGATTGAGTGAGTGTGAGAGAGTGATTGAGTGAGTATGACAGTGTGATTGAGTGTGTGAGAGTGATTGAGTGGGGGTGAGAGTCATTGAGTGTGAGAGAGAGTGATTGAGTGAGTGTTAGTGATTGTGTCAGAGAGAGTGTTTGAGTGTGAGAGTGTTTGAGCGATTGAGCGAGTATGAGAGAGTGATTGAGCGAGTGTGGGAGAGTGATTGAGCGAGTGTGAGTGATTGAGCATGTGTGAGAGTGATTGAGCGAGTGAGAGTGATTGAGCGAGTGTGAGAGTGTTTGAGTGAGTGTGAAGGAGTGATTGAGTGAGTGTGAGTGATTGAGCGAGTGTGAGAGAGTGATTGAGTGAGTGAGAGTGATTGAGCGAGTGTGAGAGAGTGATTGAGCGAGTGTGAGTGTGTTTGAGCGCGTGTGCGAGAGAGCGATGTTTGTGAGAGTGAAAGAGCGAGTGTGAGAGAGAGTGTTTGAGTGAGTGTGGGAGTGATTGAGCTAGTGAGAATGATTGAGCGAGTGTGAGAATGATTGAGCGAGTGAGAGAGTGATTGAGCGAGTGTGAGAGAGTGATTGTGCGAGTGTGAGAGAGTGACGAGCGAGCGTGAGAGAGTGACGAGCGAGTGTGAGAGAGAGTTTGTGAGCGAGTGTGAGAGTGATTGAGCAAGTGTGAGTGATTGTGCGAGTGTGAGAGAGTGATTGAGCGAGTGTGAGAGAGTGAGTGAGTGAGCGAGTGATTGAGCAAGTGTGAGTGAGATTGATTGAGTGTGAGAGAGTGATTGAGTGAGTGTGAGAGAATGATTGAGTGTGAGTGAGTGATTGTGTGAGAGTGTTTGAGTGAGTGAGTGTTTGAGCGAGTGTGAGAGAGTGATTGAGCGAGTGTGAGAGTGTGATTGAGCAAGTGTGAGAGTGATTGAGCGAGTGAGAGAGTGTTTGAGCGAGTGTGAGAGAGAGCGATTTGTGAGAGTGATTGAGCGAGTGTGAGAGTGATTGAGCGAGTGAGAGTGATTAAGCAAGTGTGAGAGAGAGTGTTTGAGTGCGTGTGAAAGAGTGATTGAGCGAGTGTGAGAGAGATTGAGCGAGTGTGAGAGAGCGATTGAGCGAGTGTGAGAGAGTGATGAGCGAGTGAGAGTGATGAGCGAGTGGGAGAGTGTTTGAGCGAGTGTGAGAGAGTGATTGAGCGAGTGAGAGTGATTGAGCGAGTGTGAGAGAGTGATTGAGCGAGTGTGAGAGTGATTGAGTGTGAGAGAGAGCGATTGAGTGAGTGTGAGAGAGTGATTGAGTGAGTATGACAGTGTGATTGAGTGTGAGAGAGAGTGATTGAGTGGGGGTGAGAGTCATTGAGTGTGAGAGAGAGTGATTGAGTGAGTGTGAGAGTCATTGAGCGAGTGTGAGTGATTGTGTGAGAGAGAGTGTTTGAGTGTGAGAGAGTGTTTGTGCGATTGAGCGAGTATGAGAGATTGATTGAGCGTGTGTGATTGAGCGTGTGTGAGAGTGATTGAGCGAGTGAGAGAGAGTGATTGAGCGAGTGTGAGTGTTTGAGCGAGTGTGAGAGAGTGGTTGAGCGAGTGTGAGAGAGTGATTGAGCGAGTGAGAGAGAGTGATTGAGCGAGTGAGAGAGAGTGATTGAGCGAGTGTGAGAGAGAGTGATTGAGCGAGTGTGAGAGAGAGTGTTTGAGCGAGTGTGAGAGAGTGATTGAGCGAGTGTGAGAGAGTGATTGAGCGAGTGAGAGAGTGATTGAGCGAGTGAGAGAGTGATTGAGCGAGTGTGAGAGAGTGATTGAGCGAGTGTGAGAGTGTTTCAGCGAAAGTGCGAGAGAGCGATTTTTGTGAGAGAGTGATGGAGCGAGTGTGAGAGAGTGTTTGAGCGAGTGTGGGAGTGATTGAGCGAGTGGGTGAGTGATTGAGCGAGTGTGAGTGTGATTAAGCAAGTTTGAGAGAGAGTGATTGACGAGTGTGAGTGATTGAGCGAGTATGAGAGAGTGATTGAGCGAGTGTGAGAGAGTGATTGAGCGAGTGTGAGTGACTGAGTGAGTGTGAGAGTGATTGAGCGGGGGTGAGTGAGTGATTGTGTGAGAGTTTGAGTGAGTGTGAGTGTGTTTGAGCGAGTGTAAGAGAGTGATTGAGCGAGTGTGAGAGAGTGATTGAGCGAGTGTGAGAGAGAGAGCGATTTGTGTGAGAGGGAGAATAGCATGTGATTAAGTACATGGGAGAACTGGGGAGAGAGAGTGAGTTATTGAATGCGAGGGAGAGGAGGGATGGCGAGAGAGTGAGTGAAAGAGTAATTTAGTGAGGGGGGAGAGAGAGTTATTCAGTGTGAGAGTTATTGAGAATGAGAGAGATTGAGAGTGTGATAGAGTGAGAGATTGAGAGTGTACATGATTGAGTATGCAAGAGTGAGGGAGAGAGTTATTGAGTGTGAGGGAGGGAGAGCGTGTGATTTAGCATGCAATAGATTCAAGAGTGATGTTTGAATATGGGAGAGCAAGTGCGAGAGAGTGAGAAAGAGTGAGTGTGTGTAAGAGAGCAAGTGATTGTATGTGAGCGTGAGGTATGGTGATGCGAATGAATGAGTGAACAATGTACGAGAATGAGTGATTAAATTCATGATTCAACGAGTGAACGTGGATAAGGAGTTGTAGTGTACCAGGTCCTCATCATTGGGGGTATGGAAGTGAATAGGGATCTTACCAACACACAGTGGGCAACAGGTCCCATACAGAGGTGGGACAGGATTTCTGCAGTTTGTCTCACACTGTTTCTCTTCACACACGACTTGCCCTTCCTGGAAAACACAAACGGGAATATTTAGTTCTGTTTCTGAAGGTTGCTCTGCACCCTTTCTGAAATTGCTGATTCTTCACGAGGGGAGATTCCAAAGCTAGCCTCCAGTTCAGCAGCCCAGCCTGCACTATGATCAGGACATTCCACTGCATGCAGATATTCACTTGGGAAGATATTTATGCGCATGCACACACATAAGTACACGGACACACATGATCCATGCACACACATGATCCACGGTGCAAATTATGGCTAAAGTTCTGTCCACCAATATCCCAAACCCACTGTAGTGACTGCTATCTCTCACAAACACCCCCATACATTCTCACAACTGCCATCACTCACTAACACTCTCACAACTACCATCTCTCACTAACACTCTCACAACTGCCATTTTTCACTAACTCACAACTGCCATCTCTCACTAACACTCTCACAACTGTCATTTTTCACTAACTCACAACTGCCATCTCTCACTAACACTCTCACAACTGCCATCTCTCACTAACACTCTCACAACTACCATCTCTCACTAACACTCATAACTGCCATCTCTCACGAACACTCACAACTGCCATCTCTCACGAACACTCACACAACTGCCATCTCTCACTAACACTCTCACAACTGCCATTTTTCACTAACACTCTCACAACTACCATCTCTCACTAACACTCTCACAACTGCCATCTCTATCACTCTCACAACTGCCATCTCTCACTAACACTCCCACAACTGCCTTCTCTCACGAACACTCTCACAACTGCCATCTCTCACTAACACTCACATCTGCCACCTCTCACTAACACTCACACAACTGCCATCTCTCACTAACACTCTCACAACTGCCATCTCTCACTAACACTCTCACAACTGCCATCTCTCACTAACACTCTCACAACTGCCATCTCTCACTAACACTCTCACAACTGAAATCTCTCACTAACACTCACACTACTGCCATCTCTCACTAACACTCACACAACAACCATCTCTCACTAACACTCACACTACTGCCATCTCTCACTAACACTCTCACAGCTGCCTTCTCTCACTAACACTCTCACAACTGCCAGATCTCACTAACACTCACATCTGCCACTTCTCACTAACACTCACAACTGCCATTTCTCACTAACACACACAACTGCCATCCATCTCTCACTAACACTCACACAACTGCCAGCTCTCACTAACACTCACAACTGAGTTCCATCTCTCACTAACACTCACACAACTGCCATCTCTCACTAAGACTCACACAACTGCTATCTCTCGCTAACACTCACAACTGCCATTTCTCACTAACACACACAACTGCCATCCATCTCTCACTAGCACTCTCAATTGCCATCTCTCACTAACACTCACACAACTACCATCTCTCACTAACTCTCACAACTGAAATCTCTCACTAACACTCACACTACTGCCATCTCTCACTAACACTCACACAACTGCCATCTCTCACTAACACTCACACTACTGCCATCTCTCACTAACACTCTCAAAACTGCCATCTCTCACTAACACTCTCACAACTGCCATCTCTCACTAACACTCTCACAACTGCCATCTCTCACTAACACTCTCACAACTGCCATCTCTCACTAACACTCTCACAACTGAAATCTCTCACTAACACTCACACTACTGCCATCTCTCACTAACACTCACACAACAACCATCTCTCACTAACACTCACACTACTGCCATCTCTCACTAACACTCTCACAGCTGCCTTCTCTCACTAACACTCTCACAACTGCCAGATCTCACTAACACTCACATCTGCCACTTCTCACTAACACTCACAACTGCCATTTCTCACTAACACACACAACTGCCATCCATCTCTCACTAACACTCTCAACTGCCATCTCTCACTAACACTCACACTACTGCCATCTCTCACTAACACTCACACTACTGCCATCTCTCACTAACACTCACACTACTGCCATCTCTCACTAACACTCACACTACTGCCATCTCTCACTAACACTCACACAACTGGCATCTCTCACTAACACTCACATCTGCCACCTCTCACTAACACTCTCACAACTGAAATCTCTCACTAACACTCATTCTACTGCCATCTCTCACTAACACTCTCACAGCTGCCTTCTCTCACTAACACTCTCACAACTGCCATCTCTCACTAACACTCTCACAACTGCCATCTCTCACTAACACTCTCACAACTACCATCTCTCACTAACATCCACAACTGCCATCTCTCTATCACTCTCACAACTACCATCTCTCACGAACACTCACACAACTGCCATCTCTCACTAACACTCAACTGCCATTTCTCACTAACACACACAACTGCCATCCATGTCTCACTAACACATACACAACTACCATCTCTCACTAACACTCTCACAACTGCCATCTCTCACTAAGACTCACACAACTGCCATCTCTCACTAACACTCACACTACTGCCATCTCTCACTAACACTCACACAACTGCCATCTCTCACTAACACTCTCACAACTGAAATCTCTCACTAACTCTCACAACTGCCATCTCTCACTAACACTCACACAACTACCATCTCTCACTAACACTCACACAACTGCCATCTCTCACTAATACTCACAACTGCCATCTCTCACTAACACTCACACTACTGCCATCTCTCACTAACACTCTCACAACTGCCATCTCTCACTAACACTCACATCTGCCACCTCTCACTAACACTCTCACAACTGCCATTTCTCACTAACACACACAACTGCCATCCATCTCTCACTAACACTCACACAACTGCCAGCTCTCACTAACACACACAACTGCCATCCATCTCTCACTAACACTCACACAACTACCATCTCTCACTAACACTCTCACAACTGCCATCTCTCACTAAGACTCACACAACTGCCATCTCTCACTAACACTCACAACTGCCATCTCTCGCTAACACTCACATCTGTCACCTCTCACTAACACTCACAACTGCCATTTCTCACTAACACACACAACTGCCATCCATCTCTCACTAACACTCTCAACTGCCATCTCTCACTAACACTCACACATCTGCCATCTCTCACTAACACTCTCACAACTGCCATCTCTCACTAACACTCTCACAACTGCCATCTCTCACTAACACTCTCACAATTGCCATCTCTCACTAACACTCTCACAACTGCCATCTCTCACTAACACTCACACAACTGCCATCTCTCACTAACACTCTCACAACTGCCATCTCTCACTAACACTCTCACAACTGCCATCTCTCACTAACACTCTCACAACTGCCATCTCTCACTAACACTCACACAACTGCCATCTCTCACTAACACTCACACTACTGCCATCTCTCACTAACACTCTCACAGCTGCCTTCTCTCACTAACACTCTCACAACTGCCATCTCTCACTAACACTCACATCTGCCACCTCTCACTAACAATCACACAACTGCCATTTCTCACTAACACACACAACTGCCATCCATCTCTCACAAACACACACACAACTGCCATCCATCTCTCACTAACACACACAACTGCCATCCATCTCTCACTAACACTCACACAACTACCATCTCTCACTAACACTCTCACAACTGCCATCTCTCACTATGACTCACACAACTGCCATCTGTCACTAACACTCACAACTGCCATCTCTCACTAACACTCTCACAACTGCCATCTCTCACTAACACTCTCACAACTGCCATCTCTCACTAACACTCACACAACTGCTATCTCTCACTAACACTCTCACAACTGCTATCTCTCACTAACACTCACACAACTGCCATCTCTCACTAACACTCTCACAACTGCCATCTCTCACTAACACTCAACTGCCGTCTCTCACTAAGACTCACACAACTGCCATCTCTCACTAACACTCTCACAACTGCCATCTCTCACTAACACTCTCAACTGCCATCTCTCACTAACACTCTCACAACTGCCATCTCTCACTAACACTCTCACGACTGCCATCTCTCACTAACACTCTCGCAACTGCCATCTCTCACTAACACTCTCACAACTGCCATCTCTCACTAACACCCTCACAACTGCCATCTCTCACTAACACTCTCACAACTGCCATCTCTCACTAACACCCTCACAACTGCCATCTCTCACTAACACTCTCACAGCTGCCATCTCTCACTAACACCCTCACAACAGCCATCTCTCACTAACACCCTCATACACTCTCACAACTCCCGGTTGAGATCAGTGAATCAGGAATCAGGACAGAGCAACCATCTCAATTGACTCACATTCCTCTCTGTCCCGGAGCCTGACTCCAGAGGGAGCAATTGCTCACTCAGACATTTGAGAGGACACATTTAAAGTTTCTTACAAAGCCACAATTCAGTAGAACCAGGAGTTAGAATTGCATGGCAGGGCATGTTGTCTTTCAGAGGAAGCAGATATTGAGCAACGAAGAAAGGCACTGGCACTCGAAAATAACGCAACTGTCAACAAATCAATTCCTCAGCAATTAATCGCCGAACTGCCCTCACAAAACACATGCAAATGTGGCAGAGATCCTCAGGAGGGCGCCACTGTGCTAATGCTGCCATTTAACAGACCCAGCTGGAAACACAGTCTTGATAACATTCCACCATCGTACAGGAACATGCTCAAACCCAGAGTCTTAAATGCTGTCCTTTCTTCATGGAAATGTCTCCCAGGACCGACTTTTACCAACCGGTGGAACTTCGGGACGCACGCTGGCCAATGTTCGCGCCCCATGCCAGCTGACCTCAGCGGCCCAAGCCGGCTGACCTTCGCGACACACCATTATTACTTACCTGTAATGTGACAGGTGAGCCTGCTTGGTCCACACGACCTCCCTTGCTTTGATATTCAATGTTACATCTCTGCTAAGGATGTCAGCTGATGATTGAAGTTCTCGCTGCATCCTTTGAAAAAAATCAAGAGGTTTGTCCTCAAATTCGCCATGCTTAGTCGTCAAGTGCCTTTGAGGATTTTAAACTTTAATTTGCCAGTACTTCCCTGCATATAACACACATGGGCTTTGCATCCTGATTTGCATTGGCACAATTAAAGCCATAGCTCAAGAAATCATCTTTATATTGCTTTGCTCCCGATTTCAATCTCTTAATTGTTTGTTCACCAGAGGCCCTGGAGCTCTGGATACAGCACACACCAGCACTGCCTTGTCCTGCCATGCACTCTCCTGCGATGCTCTCTCCAGCAGATTCAGTTGTGAGATCCTGGTCTGTTTGTATCTCTGGCCCGCTCTACCTTGTTACAAAATAATCCATCTTCAGTTCTTCACACAGTCGTGTTGTTTGCTTGCTGGTAGCTACAAAATGGAGGAATCTCTCCTCCATAATTTTGCGCCTAAAGCGCTGACTGAAAGGGCGCATGGCACCAGTGTTCGTGCTGGGCCCGTGACCTTCTCTCTGCCGCTGCCTCTGGCGGAAAGACTTCTTCGTTCACATGTAAAGGCCGGTTGCGGCCGGAATTCTTTTTTTACTTTGAAACTTTATTTCCAAGACCAGATTTTTCCAACTTTATGACTTTTTACTGCTGATTAAAACAATTTCAGTTGAACATGCGCATCCTTACATTGACACACAAACTTTGTTCCAAATATATTCCCATTTATTTAGAAATTTAAACAAGTAGAGAAAAAAGTACAATCTTGATTTTACTTTACAAACTATGACTTTAGACGAGATGAAATAACTTGTCAAACACACACAATGTCACAATATGTTTTACTGGTTCCACTACATTGCACAAACATCCAGTCATCTCTTCTCCATTTTTACGAAAAGCACATACTTCCTGGTTTCCAGAGAGTGGTGACACAAAGTGATGACTGTGTAGGTTTCTCCCAGTGTTGACATGTATCAGCTGTATTGACTGGCCTTGTTTGATCGGTATTCCTCGCCAACAAACCTGGCTTCCCTCTCACTGTCCAGTAGCTGCTTCTACCACAATCACAGGCTGCTGACCACTTCCCGACCAGTACTTCACGTTGTGGGAGGGCAAGCAGACGTTGAACAGCTTGACCATGGAGCCGCGGGTCGCATACTGCCAATCAGTGGCGGGGGACGAGTCAAGCAGCGCACAGAGGGCGGGCATCAGAGCGAAGCTCCAAGCTGGAGCCATGACTGTTCGCATCACACGTCCACTTGGACGCCCGGCAGCTCCTGTCTCAGCGACCCCCCCACTGTTGTTTGATGGGGACAGTGTAGAGGGAGCTTCACTCTGTATCTAACCCTGTGCTGTACCTGCCCTGGGGGTGTTTGATGGGGACAGTGTAGAGGGAGCTTCACTCTGTATCTAACCCTGTGCTGTACCTGCCCTGGGGGTGAATGTTCAGCACCATTCATCCTGAGATACTAAAGCAGTCCCTGTCCAATTGCTGGACAATATTTACGTTTGGGCTGATAAGCAGAAAGCAACAGTCATGCCATACATTGTCAGACAATGGTCATCTCCAACAAGACAGCACCTAACCATTTCCCTTTGAGATTCCCATCGCTGAATCCTCCAATAACATCCTGGGGGTTACCATAAACCCGAATTGAACTGGACCAGACATCCAAATTCAGTGGCTACAAGAGCGGGTCAGAGGCTGAGAATTCTGCAGCAAGTAACTCACCTCCAGACTCCCCAGAATCCTGGAGTTCCTGTCCTAACAGAGGCTATGGGTTCACCTACATCACATGGACCGCAGCAGTTTCAGACGTGACTGCAGCAGTTTCAGACGTGACTCACCACCACCTCTGCAAGGGCAATTATCAATGGGCAACAAATACTGTCCCAGCCAGCAATCCCCACATTCCTTAAAGAATTTTTAAAAAAATCTTTGAACCTTCTCTGCCCTGGTGAATGTTGCTTCCCGTTGTAACGCGACCCTCCCAAGGAATCCTCATCGATATCGGTAATGTTCCTCTCCTCCCTCCAACTGAATTCCCCTCTAATCTTCCCAATAACTCCTTTCCATGTCGATGGGGGTTTGCTACATGATGTGTGATTTCTGTTGACACAGTTGGACAGTTATTTTCTGCAATTTGCAGCATTGACATGTGAGCAGATCTCTAGCTCTAGGGCCTCAATGTCCCACTTTGGAAAGAGAAAGGAATTGGGATCTGGGTCACAGTCCGGGGGAGGGGGCCACTGCATCTTACCCTAACTCTGACTTCACCCCAAACAACGTTTCCAACTCCAATCATCACTCTCATCCCAAACCTCCGACCTTCCCGCCCTAACCCCAATACTCATTCTTATCCCAGACATCCGACCTTCCCGCGCTAACACCAATCCTCATTCACATCCCAGAGTTCCGACCTTCGCCCCCAACCCCAATCCTCATTCCAGACCTCCAACCTTCCCGCCCTGACCCCAATCCTCATTCTTATCCCAGACCTCTGACCTTCCCCTCCCAACCCCAATCCTCATTCCCATCCCAGTACTCAGACCTTCCCGCCCTAACCCCAATCCTCATTCTCATCCCAAACATCCGACCTTCCTGCCCTAACCCCAATCCTCATTCTCATCCCAGACCTCCTACCTTCCCGCCGTAACCGCAATTCTCATTCTCATCCCAGACCTCCGACCTTCCCGCCCTAACCCCAATCCTCATTCTCATCCCAGACCTCCGACATTCCCGCCGTAACCGCAATTCTCATTCTCATCCCAGACCTCTGACCCTCCCCCCTAACCCCAATCCTCATTCTCATCCCAGACCTCCGACCTTTCCCCCAACCCCAATCCTCATTCTCATCCCAGACCTCCGACCTTCCCGACCTAACTCCAATCCTCATTCTCATCCCAGACCTCCGACCTTCCCTCCTAACCCCAATCCTCATTCTCCTCCCAGACCTCCGACCTTCGCACCCAACCCCAATCCTCATTCTCATCCCAGACCTCCGACCTTCCCTCCCAACCCCAATCCTCACTCTCATCCCAGACCTCCGACCTTCCCTCCCAACCCCAATCCTCATTCTCATCCCAGACCTCCGACCTTCCCTCCTAACCCCAATCCTCATTCTCATCCCAGACCTCCGATCTTTGCCCCCAACCCCAATCCTCATTCTCATCCCAGACCTCCGACCTTCCCGACCTAACCCCAATCCTCATCCCAGACCTCCGACCTTCACCCCCAACCCTCATTCTCATCCCAGACCTCCGGCCTTCGCCCCCAACCCCAATCCTCATTCTCATCCCAGACCTCCGACCTTCTCCCCCAACCCCAATCCTGATTCACATCCCAGACCTCCGACCCTCCCGCCCTAACCCCAATCCTCATTCTCATCCCAGACCTCCGACCTTCCCTCCCAACCCCAATCCTCATTCTCATCCCAGACCTCCGACCCTCCCCCTAACTCCAATCCTCATTCTCATCCCAGACCTCCGACCTTCCCTCCCAACCCCAATCCTCATTCTCATCCCAGACCTCCGACCTTCCCTCCTAACCCCAATCCTCATCCCAGACCTCCGACCTTCACCCCCAACCCTCATTCTCATCCCAGACCTCCGGCCTTCGCCCCCAACCCCAATCCTCATTCTCATCCCAGACCTCCGACCTTCTCCCCCAACCCCAATGCTGATTCCCATCCCAGACCTCCGACCCTCCCGCCCTAACCCCAATCCTCATTCTCATCCCAGACCTCCGACCTTCCCTCCCAACCCCAATCCTCATTCTCATCCCAGACCTCCGACCCTCCCTCCCAACCCCAATCCTCATTCTCATCCCAGACCTCCGACCCTCCCCCCTAACCCCAATCCTCATTCTCATCCCAGACCTCCGACCCTCCCGCCCTAACCCCAATCCTCATTCTCATCCCAGACCTCCGACCTTCGCCCCCAACCCCAATCCTCATTCTCATCCCAGACCTCCGACCTTCCCGCCCTAACTCCAATCCTCATTCTCATCCCAGACCTCCGACCTTCGCCCCCAACCCCAATCCTCATTCGCATCCCAGACCTCCGACCTTCCCTCCTAACCCCAATCCTCATTCTCCTCCCAGACCTCGACTTTCGCCCCCAACCCCAATCCTCATTCTCATCCCAGACCTCCGACCTTCCTGCCCTAACTCCAATCCTCATTCTCATCCCAGACCTCCGACCTTCCTGCCCTAACTCCAATCCTCACTCTCATCCCAGACCTCCGACCTTCCCCCCCAACCCCAATCCTCATTCTCATCCCAGACCTCCGACCTTCCCGCCCTAACTCCAATCCTCATTCTCATCCCAGACCTCCGACCCTCCCCCCTAACCCCAATCCTCATTCTCCTCCCAGACCTCCGACCTTCGCCCCCAACCCCAATCCTCATTCTCATCCCAGACCTCCGACCTTCCCTCCTAACCCCAATCCTCATTCTCCTCCCAGACCTCCGACCTTCGCCCCCAACCCCAATCCTCATTCTCATCCCAGACCTCCGACCTTCCCTCCCAACCCCAATCCTCATTCTCATCCCAGACCTCCGACCCTCCCCCTAACTCCAATCCTCATTCTCATCCCAGACATTTGACTTTCCCGCCCTAACCACAATCTTCATTCACATCCCAGACCTCCGATCTTCGCCCCCAACCCCAATCCTCATTCTCATCCCAGACCTCCGACCTTCCCGACATAACCCCAATCCTCATTCTCATCCCAGACCTCCGACCCCAACCCTCATTCTCATCCCAGACCTCCGACCTTCTCCCCCAACCCCAATCCTGATTCACATCCCAGACCTCCGACCCTCCCGCCCTAACCCCAATCCTCATTCTCATCCCAGACCTCCGACCTTCGCCCCCAACCCCAATCCTCATTCTCATCCCAGACCTCCGACCTTGGCCCCCAACCCCAATCCTCATTCTCATCCCAGACCTCCGACCTTCCCTCCCAACCCCAATCCTCATTCGCATCCCAGACCTCCGACCTTCCCGCCCTAACTCCAATCCTCATTCTCATCCCAGACCTCCGACCTTCGCCCCCAACCCCAATCCTCATTCTTATCCCAGACCTCCGACCATTACATTTCAACTCCAATCCTAACTCTCATCCCAGACATCTAATCTCCCGCCCTGACCCGATCCTCATCCTCACTCCGGACTTTGCAGACTGCAGGCCCCACCTCCCACTGCAACCACTCACCCTGAAACCAATGCGAATCCCCCCCCTTACCACCATCCTCCCCCCCCACCCTGACACCCCACCCCCCTAACACCTTCACCCACACCGACCTTCACTTCAGGCCACGTACAGTAGCATCAGTCTGGGCTCAGCTCCTGCTAAAATTCCCATAGGTTTCTAGTCTGGCCCGATCCCCTCCTCAGCCTCTTGAACACAACCCAGAGGCTCTCATCTCATCAGCTTTTGTTCTGAACATTCTTCAGTTTGGGATGTGACCAGCCTCAGCAATGGCCCCTTATCCAGGGGAGGTGAAGCAGAAATCTGCCAGCTTTCATTATTTTTCTTTCCCTCTCCCTCATTGTCAGGTTCTGCAAAACCAGCTCACTGAAAACATCAGTGACCGCGGCTCATACGAGCAGCCCCCCCCCCCCCCCCCCCCCCCCCCCCCGATCAAACCCCAGCACGTAACCTCACACTCCAGTGGACAGACGAATGGCAGTATAATTTTGGATAAATGTGAGGCTATCCACTTTGGTAGCAGGAACAGGAAGGCTTATTATCTGAATGGCCATAAATTAGGAAAGGGGAATGTGCAACGAAACCTGGGTGTCCTCGTACACCAGTCACTGAAGGTAAGCATGCAGGTACCGCAGGCGGTAAAGAAGGAAAATAGTATGTTGGCCTTCATAGTGAGAGGATTTGAGTACAGGAGCAGGGATGTCTTGCTGCAATTATACAGGGCCTTAGTGAGGCCACACCTGGAATATTGCATGCAGTTTTGGTCTCCTTATCCGAGGAAGGATGTTTTTGCTCCAGAGGGAGTGCAGCGAAGGTTTACCAGACTGATTCCTGGGATGGCCTGAGTGAGGTATGAGTCAGTTAGGATTACATTTGCTTTGATTCAGAAGAATGAGGGTGATCTCATAGAAACCAATAAAATTCTAATAGGATAACGCAGGGTAGATGCAGGAAGGATGTTCCTGATGGTGGGGGTGTCCAGGACTGGGGGTCACACAGTCTGAAGATATGGGATGGACCATTTAGAAGAGGGATGTGGAGAAATCTCTTCACCCAGAGAGTGGTGAGCGTGTGAAATTCTCAACTACAGGAAGTAGTTGAGGCCAAAACATTGTATGTTTTCAGGAAGCAGTTAGATAGAGCACTTGGGGTAAAGGGGGGCAGGGGAGGTGGGAACAGCTATCGAGTTGGATGATCAGCGATGATCATAATGAACGGCAGAACCGGCTCGAAGGGCCGAATGGCCTTCTCCTGCTCCTATTTTCTATGCTTCCCTGATCTCACCCCAGTTCTATCCCAATCTCATCTCTCTGATACCCCCCACAGCCCCATGATCTATCATGCAGGGGATACTGAGGAAAGGTCTGGTTAGTGGGTAACAGCAGGCTGCCCACAGATGGGGAGCTTGCAGAGCAGAGGCTTGGGTGGGCGGGGCAGTTACCGAGAGAGCAATTCAATGTGACTAACTGCCTGGCCAGGCCTCTGTTGGATCACCCGTTGACTGGACTCTCACCAGTTCACCTCAGCGACCCATGTGGTATTCTGAGCAGGAACAGGACAAGAGTGGAGTTTCTGTGTCAGCCTCTGAATCACCAGGTTCTGGGTTAAAGTCCCAGTCTCGGACTCCAGCACAAACATGAAGGTTAACACTCCAGCGCAGTGCTGATGGAGTGTTGCACTGTCAATGGTACTAACGTTCGGAGAAGACTTTAAACTCAGGCCCCATCTTCCTGTTCATGTCAGAGATCCCAAAGCAATATTTTGAAGTACAGCAGAGGGGGGTCATCCCCAGTGTCCTGGCCAATATCGACTCCTCAATCAACATCACAAAAACAGATTATCTGGTCATGGCTACATTGCTGTGTGTGGGAGCTTGCTGTGCACATATTGGCTGTTGCCTTTCCTACATTGCAACAGTGACTACACTGCAAAAGGTATTTCATTGGCTGTAAAGTGGAATTTTAGTAAAGTGAAAGTGTTTTGGGTCATCCGGTGGCCATGAAAGCTGTGGTATAAATGCAAGCCCTTCCTTCTTTTCAATCCTTCAGTTCTCAGCCAGAGAGAGATGGCTGATGGACCAAACTCTTCAACCTCGGATAAAAGCAAACTTCTGTGGATGCTGGAAACTGGAAATATAACAGAAAAAGCTGGGCAAACTCAGCAGGTCAGGCAGCATCGGTGGAGAAAGAACAGTTTCTCGCGGTCCTGCCTATCCCTCCCACTCTACCATTTCCACCAAGCTAGCGGATCAGCCTTGGTTCAATGAAGAGTGCAGGAGAGCACGCCAGGAGCAACACCAGGCAGACCGAAAAATGGGGTGTCGACCTGGTGAAGCTACAACACAGGACTACTTGTGTGCCAAACAGCAAGTAATAGACCGAGCTAAGTGATTCCACAATGAACGCGTCAGATCCAAGCACTGAAGTCCTGCCACATCCGGCCGTGAATGGTGGTGGACTATTAAACAACTCAGTGGAGGAGGAGGCACGATAAATATTCCCGTCCTCAACAATGGAGGAGCTGAGCATATCAGTGCAGAAGATAAGGCCGCAGCATTCATAACAGCGGATGATCCATCTCGGTCTCCTCCAGAAGTCGCCAGCATCACAGATGTCAGTCTTCCGCCAATTCGATTCACCCCCCGTGATATCAAGAAACGGCTGAAGGCACTGCAAAGTCTATGGGCCCTGACAATATTCTGGCAATAGTACAGAAGACTTGCACTCCAGAACTTGCCGTGCCACTAGCCCACCTGTTCCAGTACAGCTACAACACTGGCATTTGCCCGGGAATGTGGAAAATTGCCCAGTTTTGTCCTGTACACAAGGAACTGTACAAATCCAACCCAGCCAATTACTGCCCCATCAATCTATTCTCCATCATCAGTAAAGTGATGGAAGGGGTCAGCAACAGCACTAACAAGTGTTACTTACTCAGCAGTAACCTGCTCACGGGTGCTCAGTTTGGGTTCTGCCAGGGTCACTCAGCTCCTGACCTCATTACAGCCTTGGTTCAATCATAGACACAAGAGCTGAATTCCGATGGTGAGGTGAGAGTGACTGCTCTCGACATCAAAGCAGCATTTGATCGAGTATGGCATCAAGGAGCCCGAGCCAAACTGGAGACAGTGGGAATCAGGGGAACCCCTCTACTGGCTGGAGTCATGCCTTTACCAAAGAAAGATGATTGTGGTATTTGGAGGTCATTTATCTCCGTTCCAGGACATCACTGCGTGAGTATTTTCCAGGCACAATCATCTCCAGCTGCTTCCTCAATAACATTCATCCCATTGTCAGGTCAGAAGTGGGGATGATTGCACAATATTCAGCACCATTCACGACTCCTCAGGTACTGAAGCAGTCTATGTGCAAACTTAGCAAGACCTGGACAATATCCAGGCTTAGGCTGACACGTAGCGAGTGACATTCACACCGCACAAGTGCCATCGCTGATAAGAGGGAATCTAACCATCGCCCCTTGACATTGAACGGCACTGTGGCAAGTCAGAGGAATCCTGCGGTGAGTAACTCACCTCCTGACCCCCCCAAAAGCCTGTGCACCATCTACAAAACACAAGTAAGGAGTGTGATGGAATACTCTCCACTTGCCTGGATGAGTGCAGCTCCAACAACATTCAATAAGCTCAACACCATCCAGGCCAAAGCAGCCAGGTTGATTGACAACCCATCTATCACATCATAACATTTACTCACTCCATGGGTAGCACTGCTGCCTCACAGTGCTGAGGACCCGGGTTCGATCCCGGCCCCGGGTCACTGTCTGTGTGGAGTTTGCAAAAATTCCCATTGTCTGCGTGGGTCTCACCCCCACAACCCAAAGATGTACAGGGTAGGTGGATTGGTCACACTAAATTGCCCCTTAATTGGAAGAAAATAATTGAGAGTTCTAAATTTATTAACAAAAAAGAAAAACAAAACATCTACTCACTCCATCACTGATGAACAGTGGCAGCCGTGTGTACCATCTGCAAGATGCACTGCAGCAACTCACCAAGGTTTCTTAGGCAGCACCTTCCAAGCCCATAGCCGCTAACATCTGGATTGGCACGAACAGCAGATACCTGGGAACTCCACCATCTGGAGGTTCCGCTCCAAGTCGCTCACCATCCTGACTTGGAGATATATCAGCGTTCCTTCACTGTCGCTTGGGCTAAATCCCAGAACTCCCTCCCTAACAGCACCATGGTGTACCTACATTTCTGCAATTGCAGCGGTTCAAAATGGCAGTCACAACCACCTTGTCAGGGGCAATTAGGGATGGGAAATAAATACTGGTCTTGCCAGTGACACCCATATGCCATAAAGTCATTAAAAAATATACACCGTTTTGCGTCCAAATGGCTCTTTTGAAGAAGAAGTCATATTACACTCAGGAGTCTGAGGGAAGTAAATAAAGGGGGAATTCAGCTTGGGGTGGAGAGAAACAAACAGCCATGCGAGTCACTTGGCCCATTGGGATTGATATCTACCCTAGGAGTCTGCCCTACCCCCACCACACTCTCCATGAATTTGTGTCTGTATTTGGGCCCAAGTTTTGAAATTTCCTCTGCTTGCTATCTCCTCCAGGTGGCTTAAAGGGGCAGGGTCTGCAGGACTGTGGCTGTGGTCATGGCCCTGACCACCAAACATGTTGAGCATGGAACAAAGCTGCTTAAAGGAACCTGCAGTGAATTGGTCAGAACAAGCAGTGTGCACAGCCGAAGAGGCTTACACGTGTGAACAAGCACGTGCGCACGCTCACACAAAAGCAAGCATTCATTTGGACACAAGAACCAGCATACGTGCACAGACACATTCACACATGCTTACACGCACACACAGACATGGGCAATTCCCATGAACATGGACACAAACGCATACACACAAACATAGAAACACAGAAGCATCCACAAGGCACTCACCCATGCTCTTAGAAACAGACCCATGATTGATGGACATACTCACATGACTGCATTCCGACATGAACACCATGTTCACCTGGACACAACGCACACGGATACAAACACTGGCACACCCCCACGTTTGCCCTGGAACATGCACACACAAACGTGTGTGCGTGTGCTGACATGAACATGCACACAAACACACAGGCACCCCGGACGGTGCAGATTCTAACATGCTCTGTCTCGCTCTCGCTCACACTCATCTGGTAATAGAGAACACACAAGAAAACAAGCTGAAAACTATTAATTCCAAGGAGACTTTTAGCCGACATGCCTTGCCTCGAGGAGTTAACTGAAAATCTGTTAGAAATCTTCAGCGCTGCTTGCCATGTGGATGTTGTGAGGATCAGGTTACGGAGCTCCAGAGACCTGGCTGGTCCTTTGCCAAATTTGAATGTCGAACCTCAGGCAGCGGCCCCTTCCTTGGTCCATGTGCCCCACTAAACATCCTTTCAAGATTTCGTGCAGAGCTCGGTTTTAGCTCACTGGCAGTTCTGTCACACTGTGTTCTCTCAAAGGGAGGGTGGGTGCAGGCGGAGGAGGACGGACCATCGCAATACACTATTCCCATGATTGAAGGAATCAGCCCCACTCACTGGGCCACTACTCCTGGCCTCAGTGCCCTAGAATAGAGAGGGCAAAGCAGCAGCCAAAGTGCCTGCCCCTTATCACCACCAGGGCCCTCCACTGGCAAAGGGGTGCACATTTCCCCTCCAGTGTGTGCAGGCCCAAAGCCAGGGGTGGTAGTAATGGCACTGCCAGTCCTCTGGGGCATTCGTGTCCAGCAGGATCGTGAGCTCAGTTCCCAAAGTTTGGATCCTTGTGCCTTGGAATGGAGGGAGTCTCCGAGGTGGGATCACCCAGAATTGGGAGGCTATTGGTGCACATGAACTGGATATAAACTTGGAGGCTGTGTCAAAGTGAACCTGCTTCTGCTCTCGAGAACCGTGCGTGGCTTCAGAGCATCTAGCATTCGCTCAAGTGGATCGAATGGCAGGGAATGCAGCTTCAGGATGGAGAATCATCAAGAGTAAAGAGATTGGCAACTCCTAACCCGTAGTGAATTTAAAACCAGAAGCACATTAACAAGCTAAAACCATCACATTACTCACCCTACACACGCATGTCCGACATCCATCTGGTGAAGTGAATGTCTCCCCATTATCTAAGATGGTTCCGTCCAGTTCACACCCTGAGAGAAAAGGGAAAGGAATTCAATCACACTCGCAGGCCCACATCAACACTCGATCCCTATTGGCTTGCCGCCAAAGGCGAGGGGCATCGCATTCAGTTTTATTGGAACAACCATAGATTCTAGAGAGCAGAAACAAATCAAATTTCAAAAATAGTTCTGTGAAGACAAGGCAAGTCAAGAGTCAGGAATCAGAGGTCGAGTGGTACCGAGCGCAGGTTTTTAAAAGGTCATAGACAGGACAAATGGGGAGTTTCAGGTCCCAAGAGCGAATTAGATTGAATAGGAGAATGAACGATCGGGAGTAGAGTTTGGGGAGTGGAGTTTGGGGCAGAGTTTTCACATGTTGTACTTTTGTCAAATCATTGTTCCCGTTTTCCCTCCTTCGGTCACGGTTTTCACCAGCTGGTGCACGTTTTCCCTGTGCTGATTTTCCTGGTTGCATCACCATGTTAATGTGTTTGCGCTCAGACAGTCACTGTAGATTTTGCCACACGTCAAGGTCAGACAAGGGGCCTTTTCCCCAAAGTTGACTCAGTCTCAGTTGGATTAATTCTCGTTCTCACCTGGGCAGCCAGGACAACATTGACCAGACTCTTGGACGGGGCGTGAACACAACGGAGCCTGGCACAGCAGGGGGACACATCTCACTAGGCGATCCTGCAATTCAACAAGAAGCAGAGTTGAAAACGTTCAATGAGCATAACTTTTTTTTTTTACAAGTTAAGTATAAAAGATTCATGGATTTGTAGGGAATTCCTTGAATCAACAGGGCCCAAGGGGTCTAGCAACCAGGTCCTAAATAACCAAAAGTTCAAACATGCCTCAAACAATGCAATTCAAATGGTCGAGGGCTAAGTGACTGGAGATTGAGCTGCCAGTGGCCCTTTCACTGAACAGTCAAATCAACGTTGTTCCGATCCCTGTAGAGCCTGATGACTTGAAACATGAGATTTGAATTCCTAGTGTTTAACTTAAAGGAATTGCACAAGATTTCAAGTTTTAAGACCTTTACTGTAACAAACCAACGAAAAGAAAGTCAACTAAACACTGCTTGGTAGATAATTAATACACTAAACTACACAAAACACGGTGGCAAAACCCACACCACAGTTTTACTTTACATCCCATTGTTCACAGAATAACAGCTTACACAGCAGGAACAGAGGATGCTGGGAAAATTCAGCTGGTCTGGCAGCATAAGTAAGGAGGGAAACAGAGTTTTTTTATAATTTAAAGTACCCAATTCATTTTTTCCCAATTAAGGGGCAATTTAGTGTGGCCAATCCACCTACCCTGCACATCCTTGGGTTGTGGGGGTGAGACCCGCGCAGACATGGGGAGAAAGTGCAAACTCCACACGGACAGTGACCCGGGGCTGGAATCGAACCCACGTCCTTGGTGTTGTGAGGCAGTAGTGCTAACCACTGCGCTACCATGCCGTCGCAGGAAAGAAACGAGTTAACGTCGAGTCCTTTTGGTTCTTTGCCCTAACAAAGGTGTTTAAGGTGGAGGAGAAAGATCACAATCTAAAGCGGAGAATTTCGCCCCCATTACCAGCAGTAAGGCCCAGACCACTCTAGGTATTCTCCACCCAGAGGATGTCTTTTCCCCCACATTTCTGCATGGGAGCGAGAGAATCCTCAGCTTTGTTCTCTCTGCTGGCCACACCAGCTGCAAACTTTGTCTCTTTTTAGGAGATGTCCATTTTCTCCCTTTTCTGCCCAAAACGTGGCGACTGAAAGCCTAGCCTCAGTTAGCACAACTGCTTCTGCGTTTGGTTTCAGGTGCGAACATTTTACACTTTGCTCCAAATAGGCCTGAGCACGGACCTCCCCGTCCCCATGGTAACCAAGCCACCTCAGCTGGTTGGTGGGCAGAACCCGAAGCAGATCACATGACTCCCTTCAATACCACATTTTACTTTGAATTAAAGAGACAGACCCAAAACAAAATCATCTTATAAAACCTTGCATTTCTAACAGCATACATAACACGTTCCAATCCATAATAACAGGAGACTTACCACACATGAACAGTTCATGCATGGGTTCACACTTGATGAGAAAACGTCTCCGTTGACATACCGCTCCCCTTCATATTCACAGCCTGAACCAAACAGAGAATAGAGTCAGCCATAAATACCGCAGACAGTAACCTGTGCTGTACCTGCCCTGGGAGTGTCTGATGGTACAATATGGGGCGAGTTTTAACTCTCTCAGTTACTTGGTCCAAACGTAACAAAACCCTCATTGCACAATTGAGACATTTAACGATAAAAAGTCTGTAGTGACCCACTGACTGGATCTGTTGCTCAAGTGGCCATTAAACCCCTTGGCCGAGGGTGTGCACCCTTTAATTCCATGTTTATGTTGGTTAAATAGCAAAACAATTGGAACATTACTCACTTTAGCAGCTGCGGTAAGAGAAAAGAAGGATCAGGTTGGGGCTCGGGTTAGAGGAAGGATCAGGTGGGGTTGGGGTTAGAGGAAGGACCAGGTTGGGGCTGTGGTTAGAGAGAGGATCAGGTTGGGGTTGGGGTTAGAGGAAGGATCAGGTTGGGGCTGGGGTTAGAGAGAGGATCAGGTTGGGGCTGGGGTTAGAGAGAGGATCAGGTTGGGGTTAGAGAGAGGATCAGGTTGGGGCTGGGGTTAGAGGATCAGGTTGGGGTTCGGGTCTGAGAGAGGATCAGGTTGGGGTTGGGGTTAGAGAGAGGATCAGGTTGGGGTTGGGGCTAGAGGATCAGGTTGGGGTTAGAGAGAGGCTCAGGTTGGGGTTGGGGTTAGAGGATCAGGTTGGGGCTGTGGTTAGAGAGAGGATCAGGTTGGGGCTGGGGTTAGAGGAAGGATCAGGTTGGTGTTGGGGTTAGAGAGAGGATCAGGTTGGGGCTGGGGTTAGAGGAAGGATCAGTTTGGGGCTGGGGTTAGAGAGAGGATCAGGTTGGGGCTGCGGTTAGAGGAAGGATCAGGTTGGGGCTGGGGTTAGAGAGAGGATCAGGTTGGGGCTGGGGTTAGAGGATCAGGTTGGGGTTGGGGTTAGAGTGGATCAGGTTGGGGTTGGGGTTAGAGGATCAGGTTGGGGCTGGGGTTAGAGGAAGGATCAAGTTGGGGCTGGGGTTGGAGAGAGGATCAGGTTGGGGCTGGGGTTAGAGGATTAGGTTGGGGTTGGGGTTAGAGAGAGGATCAGGTTGGGGCTGTGGTTAGAGAGAGGATCAGGTTGGGGTTGGGGTTAGAGAGAGGATCAGGTTGGGGCTGGGGTTAGAGAGAGGATCAGGTTGGGGCTGGGGTTAGAGAGAGGATCAGGTTGGGGCTGGGGTGAGAGAGAGGATCAGGTTGTGGCTGGGGTGAGAGAGAGGATCAGGTTGGGGCTGGGGTTGGAGGATCAGGTTGGGGCTGGGGTTAGAGAGAGGATCAGCTTGGGGCTGGGGTTAGAGAGAGGCTCAGGATGGGGTTGGGGTTAGAGGATGAGGTTGGGGCTGGGGTTAGAGGAAGGATCAGGTTGGGGCTGGGGTTAGAGAGAGGATCAGGTTGGGGTTGGGGTTAGAGTGGATCAGGTTGGGGTTAGAGGATCAGGTTGGGGTTGGGGTTAGAGAGAGGCTCAGGTTGGGGTTGGGGTTAGAGGATCAGGTTGGGGCTGGGGTTAGAGAGGATCCGGTTGGGGTTAGAGAGAGGATCAGGTTGGGGCTGGGGTTAGAGAGAGAATCAGGTTGGGGTTGAGGTTAGAGGAAGGATCAGGTTGGGGTTGCGGTTAGAGAGAGGATCAGGTTGGGGTTGGGGTTAGAGGATCAGGTTGGGGTTGGGGTTAGAGAGAGAATCAGGTTGGGGTTGAGGTTAGAGAGAGGATCAGGTTGGGGCTGGGGTTAGAGAGAGGGTCAGGTTGGGGTTGAGGTTAGAGAGAGGATCAGGTTGGGGCTGGGGTTCGAGAGAGGATCAGGTTGGGGCTGGGGTTAGAGAGAGGATCAGGTTGGGGTTGGGGTTAGAGAGAGGATCAGGTTGGGGTTGGGGTTAGAGAGAGGATCAGGTTGGGGCTGGGGTTAGAGGATCAGGTTGGGGCTAGGGTTAGAGAGAGGATCAGGTTGGGGTTGGGGTTAGAGAGAGGATCAGGTTGGGGCTGGGGTTAGAGCAAGGATCAGGTTGGGGTTCGGGTTAGAGAGAGAATTAGGTTGGGGTTGGGGTTAGAGAGAGGATCAGGTTGGGGCTGGGGTTAGAGAGAGGATCAGGTTGGGGCAGTGGTTAGAGAGAGGATCAGGTTGGGGCTGGGGGTTAGAGGATCAGGTTGGGGCTGGGGTTAGAGAGAGGATCAGGTTGGGGCTGGGGTTAGAGAGAGGATCAGGTTGGGGTTGGGGTTAGAGAGAGGATCAGGTTGGGGTTGGGGTTAGGGAGAGGATCAGGTTGGGGCTGGCGTAAGAGAGAGAGGATCAGGTTGGGGTTGGGGTTAGAGAGAGGATCAGGTTGGGGCTGGAGTTAGAGAGAGGATCAGGTTGGTGCTGGGGTTAGAGAGAGGATCAGGTTGGGGCTGGGGTTAGAGAGAGGATCAGGTTGGGGTTGGGGTTAGAGGATCAGGTTGGGGCTGGGGTTGGGGTTAGAGAGAGGATCAGGTTGGGGCTGGGGTTAGAGAGAGGATCAGGTTGGGGCTGGGGTTAGAGGAAGGATCAGGTTGGGGCTGGGGTTAGAGAGGGGATCAGGTTGGGGCTGGGGTTAGAGGATCAGGTTGGGGCTGGGGTTAGAGGAAGGATCAAGTTGGGGCTGGGGTTGGAGAGAGGATCAGGTTGGGGCTGGGGTTAGAGGATTAGGTTGGGGTTGGGGTTAGAGAGAGGATCAGGTTGGGGCTGTGGTTAGAGAGAGGATCAGGTTGGGGTTGGGGTTAGAGAGAGGATCAGGTTGGGGCTGGGGTTAGAGAGAGGATCAGGTTGGGGCTGGGGTTAGAGAGAGGATCAGGTTGGGGCTGGGGTGAGAGAGAGGATCAGGTTGTGGCTGGGGTGAGAGAGAGGATCAGGTTGGGGCTGGGGTTGGAGGATCAGGTTGGGGCTGGGGTTAGAGAGAGGATCAGCTTGGGGCTGGGGTTAGAGAGAGGCTCAGGTTGGGGTTGGGGTTAGAGGATGAGGTTGGGGCTGGGGTTAGAGGAAGGATCAGGTTGGGGCTGGGGTTAGAGAGAGGATCAGGTTGGGGTTGGGGTTAGAGTGGATCAGGTTGGGGTTGGGGTTAGAGGATCAGGTTGGGGTTGGGTTTAGAGAGAGGCTCAGGTTGGGGTTGGGGTTAGAGGATCAGGTTGGGGCTGGGGTTAGAGAGGATCCGGATGGGGTTCGAGAGAGGATCAGGTTGGGGCTGGTGTTAGAGAGAGGATCAGGTTGGGGTTGAGGTTAGAGGAAGGATCAGGTTGGGGTTGTGGTTAGAACATAGAACATAGAACATAGAAAATACAGCACAGAACAGGCCCTTCGGCCCACGATGTTGTGCCGAACCTTTGTCCTAGATTAATCATAGATTATCATTGAATTTACAGTGCAGAAGGAGGCCATTCGGCCCCCCAAGTCTGCACCAGCTCTTGGAAAGAGCACCCTACCCAAACTCAACACCTCCACCCAACACCAAGGGCAATTTGGACATTAAGGGCAATTTATCATTGGCCAATTCACCTAACCCGCACATCTTTGGACTGTGGGAGGAAACCGGAGCACCCGGAGGAAACCCACGCAGACACGGGGAGGACGTGCAGACTCCGCACAGACAATGACCCAAGCCGGAATCGAACCTGGGACCATGGATCTGTGAAGCAATTGTGCTATCCACAATGCTACCGTGCTGCCCTTAAGAACAAATAAATCTACACTATATCATTTTCCCGTAATCCATGTACCTATCCAACAGCTGCTTGAAGGTCCCTAATGTTTCCGACTCAACTACTTCCACAGGCAGTGCATTCCATGCCCCCACTACTCTCTGGGTAAAGAACCTACCTCTGATATCCCTCCTATATCTTCCACCTTTCACCTTAAATTTATGTCCCCTTGTAATGGTGTGTTCCACCTGGGGAAAAAGTCTCTGACTGTCTACTCTATCTATTCCCCTGATCATCTTATAAACCTCTATCAAGTCGCCCCTCATCCTTCTCCGCTCTAATGAGAAAAGGCCTAGCACCCTCAACCTTTCCTCGTAAGACCTACTCTCCATTCCAGGCAACATCCTGGTAAATCTTCTTTGCACCTTTTCCAGAGCTTCCACATCCTTCCTAAAATGAGGCGACCAGAACTGTACACAGTACTCCAAATGTGGCCTTACCAAAGTTTTGTACAGCTGCATCATCACCTCACGGCTCTTAAATTCAATCCCTCTGTTAATGAACGCGAGCACACCATAGGCCTTCTTCACAGCTCTATCCACTTGAGTGGCAACTTTCAAAGATGTATGAACATAGACCCCAAGGTCTCTCTGCTCCTCCACAATGCCAAGAACTCTACCGTTAACCCTGTATTCCGCATTCATATTTGTCCTTCCAAAATGGACAACCTCACACTTTTCAGGGTTAAACTCCATCTGCCACTTCTCAGCCCAGCTCTGCATCCTATCTATGTCTCTTTGCAGCCGACAACAGCCCTCCTTACTATCCACAACTCCACCAATCTTCGTATCGTCTGCAAATTTACTGACCCACCCTTCAACTCCCTCATCCAAGTCATTAATGAAAATCACAAACAGCAGAGGACCCAGAACTGATCCCTGCGGTACACCACTGGTAACTGGGATCCAGGCTGAATATTTGCCATCCACCACCACTCTCTGACTTCTATCGGTTAGCCAGTTCGTTATCCAACTGGCCAAATTTCCCACTATCCCATGCCTCCTTACTTTGTGCAGAAGCCTACCATGGGGAACTTTATCAAATGCCTTACTAAAATCCATGTACACTACATCCACTGCTTTACCTTCATCCACATGCTTGGTCACCTCCTCAAAGAATTCAATAAGATTTGTAAGGCAAGACCTACCCCTCACAAATCCGTGCTGACTATCCCTAATCAAGCAGTGTCTTTCCAGATGCTCAGAAATCCTATCCTTCAGTACCCTTTCCATTACTTTGCCTACCACCGAAGTAAGACTAACTGGCCTGTAATTCCCAGGGTTATCCCTAGTCCCTTTTTTGAACAGGGGCACGACATTCGCCACTCTCCAATCCCCTGGTACCACCCCTGTTGACAGTGAGGACGAAAAGATAATTGCCAACGGCTCTGCAATTTCATCTCTTGCTTCCCATAGAATCCTTGGATATATCCCGTCAGGCCCGGGGGACTTGTCTATCCTCAAGTTTTTCAAAATGCCCAACACATCTTCCTTCCTAACAAGAGAGGATCAGGTTGGGGTTGGGGTTAGAGGCTCAGGTTGGGGTTGGGGTTAGAGGATCAGGTTGGGGCTGGGGTTAGAGAGGATCCGGATGGGGTTAGAGAGAGGATCAGGTTGGGGTTGGGGTTAGAGGATCAGGTTGGGGTTGGGGTTAGAGAGAGGGTCAGGTTGGGGTTGAGGTTAGAGAGAGGATCAGGTTGGGGCTGGGGTTAGAGGAAGGATCAGGTTGGGGTTGGGGTTAGAGAGAGGATCAGGTTGGGGCTGGAGTTAGAGAGAGGATCAGGTTGGTGCTGGGGTTAGAGAGAGGATCAGGTTGGGGCTGGGGTTAGAGGAAGGATCAGGTTGGGGCTGGGGTTAGAGAGAGGATCAGGTTGGGGCTGGGGTTAGAGGATCAGGTTGGGGCTGGGGTTAGAGGAGGGATCAAGTTGGGGCTGGGGTTGGAGAGAGGATCAGGTTGGGGCTGGGGTTAGAGGATTAGGTTGGGGTTGGGGTTAGAGAGAGGATCAGGTTGGGGCTGTGGTTAGAGAGAGGATCAGGTTGGGGTTGGGGTTAGAGAGAGGATCAGGTTGGGGCTGGGGTTAGAGAGAGGATCAGGTTGGGGCTGGGGTTAGAGAGAGGATCAGGTTGGGGCTGGGGTGAGAGAGAGGATCAGGTTGTGGCTGGGGTGAGAGAGAGGATCAGGTTGGGGCTGGGGTTGGAGGATCAGGTTGGGGCTGGGGTTAGAGAGAGGATCAGCTTGGGGCTGGGGTTAGAGAGAGGCTCAGGTTGGGGTTGGGGTTAGAGGATGAGGTTGGGGCTGGGGTTAGAGGAAGGATCAGGTTGGGGCTGGGATTAGAGAGAGGATCAGGTTGGGGTTGGGGTTAGAGTGGATCAGGTTGGGGTTAGAGGATCAGGTTGGGGTTGGGGTTAGAGAGAGGCTCAGGTTGGGGTTGGGGTTAGAGGATCAGGTTGGGGCTGGGGTTAGAGAGGATCCGGATGGGGTTAGAGAGAGGATCAGGTTGGGGCTGGTGTTAGAGAGAGGATCAGGTTGGGGTTGAGGTTAGAGGAAGGATCAGGTTGGGGTTGTGGTTAGAGAGAGGATCAGGTTGGGGTTGGGGTTAGAGGATCAGGTTGGGGTTGGGGTTAGAGAGAGGGTCAGGTTGGGGTTGAGGTTAGAGAGAGGATCAGGTTGGGGCTGGGGTTAGAGGAAGGATCAGGTTGGGGTTGGGGTTAGAGAGAGGATCAGGTTGGGGCTGGGGTTCGAGAGAGGATCAGGTTGGGGCTGGGGTGAGAGAGAGGATCAGGTTGTGGCTGGGGTGAGAGAGAGGATCAGGTTGGGGCTGGGGTTGGAGGATCAGGTTGGGGCTGGGGTTAGAGAGAGGATCAGCTTGGGGCTGGGGTTAGAGAGAGGCTCAGGTTGGGGTTGGGGTTAGAGGATGAGGTTGGGGCTGGGGTTAGAGGAAGGATCAGGTTGGGGCTGGGGTTAGAGAGAGGATCTGGTTGGGGTTGGGGTTAGAGTGGATCAGGTTGGGGTTGGGGTTAGAGGATCAGGTTGGGGTTGGGTTTAGAGAGAGGCTCAGGTTGGGGTTGGGGTTAGAGGATCAGGTTGGGGCTGGGGTTAGAGAGGATCCGGATGGGGTTAGAGAGAGGATCAGGTTGGGGCTGGTGTTAGAGAGAGGATCAGGTTGGGGTTGAGGTTAGAGGAAGGATCAGGTTGGGGTTGTGGTTAGAACATAGAACATAGAACATAGAAAATACAGCACAGAACAGGCCCTTCGGCCCACGATGTTGTGCCGAACCTTTGTCCTAGATTAATCATAGATTATCATTGAATTTACAGTGCAGAAGGAGGCCATTCGGCCCCCCAAGTCTGCACCAGCTCTTGGAAAGAGCACCCTACCCAAACTCAACACCTCCACCCAACACCAAGGGCAATTTGGACATTAAGGGCAATTTATCATTGGCCAATTCACCTAACCCGCACATCTTTGGACTGTGGGAGGAAACCGGAGCACCCGGAGGAAACCCACGCAGACACGGGGAGGACGTGCAGACTCCGCACAGACAATGACCCAAGCCGGAATCGAACCTGGGACCATGGATCTGTGAAGCAATTGTGCTATCCACAATGCTACCGTGCTGCCCTTAAGAACAAATAAATCTACACTATATCATTTTCCCGTAATCCATGTACCTATCCAACAGCTGCTTGAAGGTCCCTAATGTTTCCGACTCAACTACTTCCACAGGCAGTGCATTCCATGCCCCCACTACTCTCTGGGTAAAGAACCTACCTCTGATATCCCTCCTATATCTTCCACCTTTCACCTTAAATTTATGTCCCCTTGTAATGGTGTGTTCCACCTGGGGAAAAAGTCTCTGACTGTCTACTCTATCTATTCCCCTGATCATCTTATAAACCTCTATCAAGTCGCCCCTCATCCTTCTCCGCTCTAATGAGAAAAGGCCTAGCACCCTCAACCTTTCCTCGTAAGACCTACTCTCCATTCCAGGCAACATCCTGGTAAATCTTCTTTGCACCTTTTCCAGAGCTTCCACATCCTTCCTAAAATGAGGCGACCAGAACTGTACACAGTACTCCAAATGTGGCCTTACCAAAGTTTTGTACAGCTGCATCATCACCTCACGGCTCTTAAATTCAATCCCTCTGTTAATGAACGCGAGCACACCATAGGCCTTCTTCACAGCTCTATCCACTTGAGTGGCAACTTTCAAAGATGTATGAACATAGACCCCAAGGTCTCTCTGCTCCTCCACAATGCCAAGAACTCTACCGTTAACCCTGTATTCCGCATTCATATTTGTCCTTCCAAAATGGACAACCTCACACTTTTCAGGGTTAAACTCCATCTGCCACTTCTCAGCCCAGCTCTGCATCCTATCTATGTCTCTTTGCAGCCGACAACAGCCCTCCTTACTATCCACAACTCCACCAATCTTCGTATCGTCTGCAAATTTACTGACCCACCCTTCAACTCCCTCATCCAAGTCATTAATGAAAATCACAAACAGCAGAGGACCCAGAACTGATCCCTGCGGTACACCACTGGTAACTGGGATCCAGGCTGAATATTTGCCATCCACCACCACTCTCTGACTTCTATCGGTTAGCCAGTTCGTTATCCAACTGGCCAAATTTCCCACTATCCCATGCCTCCTTACTTTGTGCAGAAGCCTACCATGGGGAACTTTATCAAATGCCTTACTAAAATCCATGTACACTACATCCACTGCTTTACCTTCATCCACATGCTTGGTCACCTCCTCAAAGAATTCAATAAGATTTGTAAGGCAAGACCTACCCCTCACAAATCCGTGCTGACTATCCCTAATCAAGCAGTGTCTTTCCAGATGCTCAGAAATCCTATCCTTCAGTACCCTTTCCATTACTTTGCCTACCACCGAAGTAAGACTAACTGGCCTGTAATTCCCAGGGTTATCCCTAGTCCCTTTTTTGAACAGGGGCACGACATTCGCCACTCTCCAATCCCCTGGTACCACCCCTGTTGACAGTGAGGACGAAAAGATAATTGCCAACGGCTCTGCAATTTCATCTCTTGCTTCCCATAGAATCCTTGGATATATCCCGTCAGGCCCGGGGGACTTGTCTATCCTCAAGTTTTTCAAAATGCCCAACACATCTTCCTTCCTAACAAGAGAGGATCAGGTTGGGGTTGGGGTTAGAGGCTCAGGTTGGGGTTGGGGTTAGAGGATCAGGTTGGGGCTGGGGTTAGAGAGGATCCGGATGGGGTTAGAGAGAGGATCAGGTTGGGGTTGGGGTTAGAGGATCAGGTTGGGGTTGGGGTTAGAGAGAGGGTCAGGTTGGGGTTGAGGTTAGAGAGAGGATCAGGTTGGGGCTGGGGTTAGAGGAAGGATCAGGTTGGGGTTGGGGTTAGAGAGAGGATCAGGTTGGGGCTGGAGTTAGAGAGAGGATCAGGTTGGTGCTGGGGTTAGAGAGAGGATCAGGTTGGGGCTGGGGTTAGAGAGAGGATCAGGTTGGGGTTGGGGTTAGAGGATCAGGTTGGGGCTGGGGTTGGGGTTAGAGAGAGGCTCAGGTTGGGGTTGGGGTTAGAGGATCAGGTTGGGGCTGTGGTTAGAGAGAGGATCAGGTTGGGGCTGGGGTTAGAGGAAGGATCAGGTTGGTGTTGGGGTTAGAGAGAGGATCAGGTTGGGGCTGGGGTTAGAGGAAGGATCAGGTTGGAGCTGGGGTTAGAGAGAGGATCAGGTTGGGGCTGGGGTTAGAGGAAGGATCAGGTTGGGGCTGGGGTTAGAGAGAGGATCAGGTTGGGGCTGGGGTTAGAGGATCAGGTTGGGGTTGGGGTTAGAGTGGATCAGGTTGGGGTTGGGGTTAGAGGATCAGGTTGGGGCTGGGGTTAGAGGAAGGATCAAGTTGGGGCTGGGGTTGGAGAGAGGATCAGGTTGGGGCTGGGGTTAGAGGATTAGGTTGGGGTTGGGGTTAGAGAGAGGATCAGGTTGGGGCTGTGGTTAGAGAGAGGATCAGGTTGGGGCTGGGGTTAGAGGATGAGGTTGGGGCTGGGGTTAGAGGAAGGATCAGGTTGGGGCTGGGATTAGAGAGAGGATCAGGTTGGGGTTGGGGTTAGAGTGGATCAGGTTGGGGTTGGGGTTAGAGGATCAGGTTGGGGTTGGGGTTAGAGAGAGGCTCAGGTTGGGGTTGGGGTTAGAGGATCAGGTTGGGGCTGGGGTTAGAGAGGATCCGGATGGGGTTAGAGAGAGGATCAGGTTGGGGCTGGTGTTAGAGAGAGGATCAGGTTGGGGTTGAGGTTAGAGGAAGGATCAGGTTGGGGTTGTGGTTAGAGAGAGGATCAGGTTGGGGTTGGGGTTAGAGGATCAGGTTGGGGTTGGGGTTAGAGAGAGGGTCAGGTTGGGGTTGAGGTTAGAGAGAGGATCAGGTTGGGGCTGGGGTTAGAGGAAGGATCAGGTTGGGGTTGGGGTTAGAGAGAGGATCAGGTTGGGGCTGGGGGTTAGAGGATCAGGTTGGGGCTGGGGTTAGAGAGAGGATCAGGTTGGGGCTGGGGTTAGAGAGAGGGTCAGGTTGGGGTTGGGGTTAGAGAGAGGATCAGGTTGGGGCTGGAGTTAGAGAGAGGATCAGGTTGGTGCTGGGGTTAGAGAGAGGATCAGGTTGGGGCTGGGGTTAGAGAGAGGATCAGGTTGGGGTTGGGGTTAGAGGATCAGGTTGGGGCTGGGGTTGGGGTTAGAGAGAGGATCAGGTTGGGGCTGGGGTTAGAGAGAGGATCAGGTTGGGGCTGGGGTTAGAGGAAGGATCAGGTTGGGGCTGGGGTTAGAGAGAGGATCAGGTTGGGGCTGGGGTTAGAGGATCAGGTTGGGGCTGGGGTTAGAGGAAGGATCAAGTTGGGGCTGGGGTTGGAGAGAGGATCAGGTTGGGGCTGGGGTTAGAGGATTAGGTTGGGGTTGGGGTTAGAGAGAGGATCAGGTTGGGGCTGTGGTTAGAGAGAGGATCAGGTTGGGGTTGGGGTTAGAGAGAGGATCAGGTTGGGGCTGGGGTTAGAGAGAGGATCAGGTTGGGGCTGGGGTTAGAGAGAGGATCAGGTTGGGGCTGGGGTGAGAGAGAGGATCAGGTTGTGGCTGGGGTGAGAGAGAGGATCAGGTTGGGGCTGGGGTTGGAGGATCAGGTTGGGGCTGGGGTTAGAGAGAGGATCAGCTTGGGGCTGGGGTTAGAGAGAGGCTCAGGTTGGGGTTGGGGTTAGAGGATGAGGTTGGGGCTGGGGTTAGAGGAAGGATCAGGTTGGGGCTGGGATTAGAGAGAGGATCAGGTTGGGGTTGGGGTTAGAGTGGATCAGGTTGGGGTTAGAGGATCAGGTTGGGGTTGGGGTTAGAGAGAGGCTCAGGTTGGGGTTGGGGTTAGAGGATCAGGTTGGGGCTGGGGTTAGAGAGGATCCGGATGGGGTTAGAGAGAGGATCAGGTTGGGGCTGGTGTTAGAGAGAGGATCAGGTTGGGGTTGAGGTTAGAGGAAGGATCAGGTTGGGGTTGTGGTTAGAGAGAGGATCAGGTTGGGGTTGGGGTTAGAGGATCAGGTTGGGGTTGGGGTTAGAGAGAGGGTCAGGTTGGGGTTGAGGTTAGAGAGAGGATCAGGTTGGGGCTGGGGTTAGAGGAAGGATCAGGTTGGGGTTGGGGTTAGAGAGAGGATCAGGTTGGGGCTGGGGTTCGAGAGAGGATCAGGTTGGGGCTGGGGTGAGAGAGAGGATCAGGTTGTGGCTGGGGTGAGAGAGAGGATCAGGTTGGGGCTGGGGTTGGAGGATCAGGTTGGGGCTGGGGTTAGAGAGAGGATCAGCTTGGGGCTGGGGTTAGAGAGAGGCTCAGGTTGGGGTTGGGGTTAGAGGATGAGGTTGGGGCTGGGGTTAGAGGAAGGATCAGGTTGGGGCTGGGGTTAGAGAGAGGATCAGGTTGGGGTTGGGGTTAGAGTGGATCAGGTTGGGGTTGGGGTTAGAGGATCAGGTTGGGGTTGGGTTTAGAGAGAGGCTCAGGTTGGGGTTGGGGTTAGAGGATCAGGTTGGGGCTGGGGTTAGAGAGGATCCGGATGGGGTTAGAGAGAGGATCAGGTTGGGGCTGGTGTTAGAGAGAGGATCAGGTTGGGGTTGAGGTTAGAGGAAGGATCAGGTTGGGGTTGTGGTTAGAACATAGAACATAGAACATAGAAAATACAGCACAGAACAGGCCCTTCGGCCCACGATGTTGTGCCGAACCTTTGTCCTAGATTAATCATAGATTATCATTGAATTTACAGTGCAGAAGGAGGCCATTCGGCCCCCCAAGTCTGCACCAGCTCTTGGAAAGAGCACCCTACCCAAACTCAACACCTCCACCCAACACCAAGGGCAATTTGGACATTAAGGGCAATTTATCATTGGCCAATTCACCTAACCCGCACATCTTTGGACTGTGGGAGGAAACCGGAGCACCCGGAGGAAACCCACGCAGACACGGGGAGGACGTGCAGACTCCGCACAGACAATGACCCAAGCCGGAATCGAACCTGGGACCATGGATCTGTGAAGCAATTGTGCTATCCACAATGCTACCGTGCTGCCCTTAAGAACAAATAAATCTACACTATATCATTTTCCCGTAATCCATGTACCTATCCAACAGCTGCTTGAAGGTCCCTAATGTTTCCGACTCAACTACTTCCACAGGCAGTGCATTCCATGCCCCCACTACTCTCTGGGTAAAGAACCTACCTCTGATATCCCTCCTATATCTTCCACCTTTCACCTTAAATTTATGTCCCCTTGTAATGGTGTGTTCCACCTGGGGAAAAAGTCTCTGACTGTCTACTCTATCTATTCCCCTGATCATCTTATAAACCTCTATCAAGTCGCCCCTCATCCTTCTCCGCTCTAATGAGAAAAGGCCTAGCACCCTCAACCTTTCCTCGTAAGACCTACTCTCCATTCCAGGCAACATCCTGGTAAATCTTCTTTGCACCTTTTCCAGAGCTTCCACATCCTTCCTAAAATGAGGCGACCAGAACTGTACACAGTACTCCAAATGTGGCCTTACCAAAGTTTTGTACAGCTGCATCATCACCTCACGGCTCTTAAATTCAATCCCTCTGTTAATGAACGCGAGCACACCATAGGCCTTCTTCACAGCTCTATCCACTTGAGTGGCAACTTTCAAAGATGTATGAACATAGACCCCAAGGTCTCTCTGCTCCTCCACAATGCCAAGAACTCTACCGTTAACCCTGTATTCCGCATTCATATTTGTCCTTCCAAAATGGACAACCTCACACTTTTCAGGGTTAAACTCCATCTGCCACTTCTCAGCCCAGCTCTGCATCCTATCTATGTCTCTTTGCAGCCGACAACAGCCCTCCTTACTATCCACAACTCCACCAATCTTCGTATCGTCTGCAAATTTACTGACCCACCCTTCAACTCCCTCATCCAAGTCATTAATGAAAATCACAAACAGCAGAGGACCCAGAACTGATCCCTGCGGTACACCACTGGTAACTGGGATCCAGGCTGAATATTTGCCATCCACCACCACTCTCTGACTTCTATCGGTTAGCCAGTTCGTTATCCAACTGGCCAAATTTCCCACTATCCCATGCCTCCTTACTTTGTGCAGAAGCCTACCATGGGGAACTTTATCAAATGCCTTACTAAAATCCATGTACACTACATCCACTGCTTTACCTTCATCCACATGCTTGGTCACCTCCTCAAAGAATTCAATAAGATTTGTAAGGCAAGACCTACCCCTCACAAATCCGTGCTGACTATCCCTAATCAAGCAGTGTCTTTCCAGATGCTCAGAAATCCTATCCTTCAGTACCCTTTCCATTACTTTGCCTACCACCGAAGTAAGACTAACTGGCCTGTAATTCCCAGGGTTATCCCTAGTCCCTTTTTTGAACAGGGGCACGACATTCGCCACTCTCCAATCCCCTGGTACCACCCCTGTTGACAGTGAGGACGAAAAGATAATTGCCAACGGCTCTGCAATTTCATCTCTTGCTTCCCATAGAATCCTTGGATATATCCCGTCAGGCCCGGGGGACTTGTCTATCCTCAAGTTTTTCAAAATGCCCAACACATCTTCCTTCCTAACAAGAGAGGATCAGGTTGGGGTTGGGGTTAGAGGCTCAGGTTGGGGTTGGGGTTAGAGGATCAGGTTGGGGCTGGGGTTAGAGAGGATCCGGATGGGGTTAGAGAGAGGATCAGGTTGGGGTTGGGGTTAGAGGATCAGGTTGGGGTTGGGGTTAGAGAGAGGGTCAGGTTGGGGTTGAGGTTAGAGAGAGGATCAGGTTGGGGCTGGGGTTAGAGGAAGGATCAGGTTGGGGTTGGGGTTAGAGAGAGGATCAGGTTGGGGCTGGAGTTAGAGAGAGGATCAGGTTGGTGCTGGGGTTAGAGAGAGGATCAGGTTGGGGCTGGGGTTAGAGAGAGGATCAGGTTGGGGTTGGGGTTAGAGGATCAGGTTGGGGCTGGGGTTGGGGTTAGAGAGAGGCTCAGGTTGGGGTTGGGGTTAGAGGATCAGGTTGGGGCTGTGGTTAGAGAGAGGATCAGGTTGGGGCTGGGGTTAGAGGAAGGATCAGGTTGGTGTTGGGGTTAGAGAGAGGATCAGGTTGGGGCTGGGGTTAGAGGAAGGATCAGGTTGGAGCTGGGGTTAGAGAGAGGATCAGGTTGGGGCTGGGGTTAGAGGAAGGATCAGGTTGGGGCTGGGGTTAGAGAGAGGATCAGGTTGGGGCTGGGGTTAGAGGATCAGGTTGGGGTTGGGGTTAGAGTGGATCAGGTTGGGGTTGGGGTTAGAGGATCAGGTTGGGGCTGGGGTTAGAGGAAGGATCAAGTTGGGGCTGGGGTTGGAGAGAGGATCAGGTTGGGGCTGGGGTTAGAGGATTAGGTTGGGGTTGGGGTTAGAGAGAGGATCAGGTTGGGGCTGTGGTTAGAGAGAGGATCAGGTTGGGGCTGGGGTTGGAGAGAGGATCAGGTTGGGGCTGGGGTTAGAGGATGAGGTTGGGGCTGGGGTTAGAGGAAGGATCAGCTTGGGGCTGGGATTAGAGAGAGGATCAGGTTGGGGTTGGGGTTAGAGTGGATCAGGTTGGGGTTGGGGTTAGAGGATCAGGTTGGGGTTGGGGTTAGAGAGAGGCTCAGGTTGGGGTTGGGGTTAGAGGATCAGGTTGGGGCTGGGGTTAGAGAGGATCCGGATGGGGTTAGAGAGAGGATCAGGTTGGGGCTGGTGTTAGAGAGAGGATCAGGTTGGGGTTGAGGTTAGAGGAAGGATCAGGTTGGGGTTGTGGTTAGAGAGAGGATCAGGTTGGGGTTGGGGTTAGAGGATCAGGTTGGGGTTGGGGTTAGAGAGAGGGTCAGGTTGGGGTTGAGGTTAGAGAGAGGATCAGGTTGGGGCTGGGGTTAGAGGAAGGATCAGGTTGGGGTTGGGGTTAGAGAGAGGATCAGGTTGGGGCTGGGGGTTAGAGGATCAGGTTGGGGCTGGGGTTAGAGAGAGGATCAGGTTGGGGCTGGGGTTAGAGAGAGGATCAGGTTGGGGTTGGGGTTAGAGAGAGGATCAGGTTGGGGCTGGAGTTAGAGAGAGGATCAGGTTGGTGCTGGGGTTAGAGAGAGGATCAGGTTGGGGCTGGGGTTAGAGAGAGGATCAGGTTGGGGTTGGGGTTAGAGGATCAGGTTGGGGCTGGGGTTGGGGTTAGAGAGAGGATCAGGTTGGGGCTGGGGTTAGAGAGAGGATCAGGTTGGGGCTGGGGTTAGAGGAAGGATCAGGTTGGGGCTGGGGTTAGAGAGAGGATCAGGTTGGGGCTGGGGTTAGAGGATCAGGTTGGGGCTGGGGTTAGAGGAAGGATCAAGTTGGGGCTGGGGTTGGAGAGAGGATCAGGTTGGGGCTGGGGTTAGAGGATTAGGTTGGGGTTGGGGTTAGAGAGAGGATCAGGTTGGGGCTGTGGTTAGAGAGAGGATCAGGTTGGGGTTGGGGTTAGAGAGAGGATCAGGTTGGGGCTGGGGTTAGAGAGAGGATCAGGTTGGGGCTGGGGTTAGAGAGAGGATCAGGTTGGGGCTGGGGTGAGAGAGAGGATCAGGTTGTGGCTGGGGTGAGAGAGAGGATCAGGTTGGGGCTGGGGTTGGAGGATCAGGTTGGGGCTGGGGTTAGAGAGAGGATCAGCTTGGGGCTGGGGTTAGAGAGAGGCTCAGGTTGGGGTTGGGGTTAGAGGATGACGTTGGGGCTGGGGTTAGAGGAAGGATCAGGTTGGGGCTGGGATTAGAGAGAGGATCAGGTTGGGGTTGGGGTTAGAGTGGATCAGGTTGGGGTTGGGGTTAGAGGATCAGGTTGGGGTTGGGGTTAGAGAGAGGCTCAGGTTGGGGTTGGGGTTAGAGGATCAGGTTGGGGCTGGGGTTAGAGAGGATCCGGATGGGGTTAGAGAGAGGATCAGGTTGGGGCTGGTGTTAGAGAGAGGATCAGGTTGGGGTTGAGGTTAGAGGAAGGATCAGGTTGGGGTTGTGGTTAGAGAGAGGATCAGGTTGGGGTTGGGGTTAGAGGATCAGGTTGGGGTTGGGGTTAGAGAGAGGGTCAGGTTGGGGTTGAGGTTAGAGAGAGGATCAGGTTGGGGCTGGGGTTAGAGGAAGGATCAGGTTGGGGTTGGGGTTAGAGAGAGGATCAGGTTGGGGCTGGGGTTCGAGAGAGGATCAGGTTGGGGCTGGGGTTAGAGAGAGGCTCAGGTTGGGGTTGGGGTTAGAGAGAGGACCAGGTTGGGGCTGGGGTTAGAGGATCAGGTTGGGGCTATGGTTAGAGAGAGGATCAGGTTGGGGTTGGGGTTAGAGAGAGGATCAGGTTGGGGCTGGGGTTAGAGCAAGGATCAGGTTGGGGTTCGGGTTAGAGAGAGGTTCAGGTTGGGGCTGGGGTTAGAGAGAGGATCAGGTTGGGGCTGGGGTTAGAGGAAGGATCAGGTTGGGGTTGGGGTTAGAGGATGAGGTTGGGGCTGGGGTTAGAGCAAGGATCAGGTTGGGGTTGGGATTAGAGAGAGGATCAGGTTGGGGCTGGGGTTAGAGAGAGGATCAGGTTGGGGCTGGGGTTAGAGAGAGGATCAGGTTGGGGCTGGGGGTTAGAGGATCAGGTTGGGGCTGGGGTTAGAGAGAGGATCAGGTTGGGGCTGGGGTTAGAGAGAGGATCAGGTTGGGGTTGGGGTTAGAGAGAGGATCAGGTTGGGGTTGGGGTTGGGGTTAGGGAGAGGATCAGGTTGGGGCTGGGGTTAGAGAGAGGATCAGGTTGGGGCCGGAGTTAGAGAGAGGATCAGGTTGCGGCTGGGGTTAGAGAGAGGATCAGGTTGGGATTGGTGTTAGAGAGAGGATCAGGTTGGTGCTGGGGTTAGAGAGAGGATCAGGTTGGGGCTGGGGTTAGAGAGAGGATCAGGTTGGGGTTGGGGTTAGAGGATCAGGTTGGGGCTGGGGTTGGGGTTAGAGAGAGAATCAGGTTGGGGCTGGGGTTAGAGAGAGGATCAGGTTGGGGTTGGGGTTAGAGGATCAGGTTGGGGCTGGGGTTAGAGGAAGGATCAGGTTGGGGTTGGGGTTAGAAAGAGGATTAGGTTGGGGCTGGGGTTAGAGAGAGGATCAGGTTGGGGTTGGGGTTAGAGAGAGGATCAGGTTGGGGCTGGTGTTAGAGATAGGATCAGGTTGGGGCTGGTGTTAGAGAGAGGATCAGGTTGGGGCTGGGGTTAGATGATCAGGTTGCGGTTGGGGTTAGAGAGAGGATCAGGTTGGGGCTGGGGTTAGAGGATCAGGTTGGGGTTGGGGTTAGAGATAGGATCAGGTTGGGGCTGGTGTTAGAGAGAGGATCAGGTTGGGGTTAGAGAGAAGATCAGGTTGGGGCTGGGGTTAGAGAGAGGATCAGGTTGGGGCTGGGGTTAGAGAGAGGATCAGGTTGGGGTTGAGGTTAGAGAGAGGATCAGGTTGGGGTTGGGGTTAGAGAGAGGATCAGGTTGGTGCTGGGGTTAGAGGAAGGATCAGGTTGGGGCTGGAGTTAGAGAGAGGATCAGGTTGGGGTTGGGGTTAGAGGAAGGATCAGGTTGGGGCTGGAGTTAGAGAGAGGATCAGGTTCGGCTGGGGTTAGAGAGAAGATCAGGTTGGGGTTAGAGAGAGGATCAGGTTGGTGCTGGGGTTAGAGGATCAGGTTGGGGTTGGGGTTAGAGGATCAGGTTGGGGCTGGGGTTAGAGGAAGGATCAGGTTGGGGTTGGGGTTAGAGAGAGGATCAGGTTGGGGCTGAGGTTAGAGGAAGGATCAGGTTGGGGGTGGGGTTAGAGGAAGGATCAGGTTGGGGCTGGGGTTAGAGAGAGGATCAGGTTGGGGCTGGTGTTAGAGGATCAGGTTGGGGTTGGGGTTAGAGAGAGGATCAGGTTGGGGCTGGGGTTCGAGAGAGGATCAGGTTGGGGCTGGGGTTCGAGAGAGGATCAGGTTGGGGCTGGGGTTAGAGAGAGGATCAGGTTGGGGCTGGTGTTAGAGAGAGTATCAGGTTGGGGCTGGAGGATCTGGTTGTGGCTGGGGTTAGAGAGAGGATCAGGTTGGGGTTGGGGTTGGAGGATCAGGTTGGTGTTGGGGTTAGAGAGAGGATCAGGTTGGGGCTGGGGTTAGAGGATCAGGTTGGGGTTGGGGTTAGAGATAGGATCAGTTTGGGGCTGGTGTTAGAGAGAGGATCAGGTTGGGGCTGGGGCTAGAGGATCAGGTTGGTGTTGGGGTTAGAGAGAGGATCAGGTTGGGGCTGGGGTTAGAGGATTAGGTTGGGGTTGGGGTTAGAGATAGGATCAGGTTGGGGCTGGTGTTAGAGAGAGGATCAGGTTGGGGTTAGAGAGAGGATCAGGATGGGGCTGGGGTTAGAGAGAGGATCACGTTGGGGCTGGGGTTAGAGAGAGGATAAGGTTGGGGCTGGGGTTAGAGAGAGGATCAGGTTGGGGTTGAGGTTAGAGAGAGGATCAGGTTGGGGTTGGGGTTAGAGAGAGGATCACGTTGGGGCTGGGGTTAGAGAGAGGATCAGGTTGGGGTTGGGGTTAGAGAGAGGATCAGGTTGGGGCTGGGGTTAGAGAGAGGATCAGGTTGGGGCTGGGGTTAGAGAGAGGATCAGGTTGGGGTTGGGGTTATAGAGAGGATCAGGTTGGGGCTGGGGTTAGAGAGAGGATCAGGTTGGGGTTGGGGTTAGAGAGAGGATCAGGTTGGGGCTGGGGTTAGAGAGAGGATCAGGTTGGGGTTGGGGTTAGAGAGAGGATCAGGTTGGTGCTGGGGTTAGAGGATCAGGTTGGGGTTGGGGTTAGAGGATCAGGTTGGGGCTGGGGTTAGAGAGAGGATCAGGTTGGGGCTGGGGTTAGAGGAAGGATCAGGTTGGGGTTGGGGTTAGAGAGAGGATCAGGTTGGTGCTGAGGTTAGAGGAATGATCAGGTTGGGGCTGGGGTTAGAGGAAGGATCAGGTTGGGGCTGGGGTTAGAGGAAGGATCAGGTTGGGGCTGGGGTTAGAGGAAGGATCAGGTTGGGGCTGGGGTTAGAGGAAGGATCAGGTTGGGGCTGTGGTTAGAGAGAGGATCAGGTTGGGGTTGGGGTTAGAGAGAGGATCAGGTTGGTGCTGGGGTTAGAGAGAGGATCAGGTTGGTGCTGGGGTTAGAGGATCAGGTTGGGGTTAGAGGATCAGGTTGGGGCTGGGGTTAGAGGAAGGATCAGGTTGGTGTTGGGGTTAGAGAGAGGATCAGGTTGGGGCTGGTGTTAGAGAGAGGATCAGGTTGGGGCTGGTGTTAGAGAGAGGATCAGGTTGGGGCTGGGGTTAGAGGATCAGGTTGGGGCTGGGGTTAGAGGAAGGATCAGGTTTGGGCTGGGGTTAGAGAGAGGATCAGGTTGGGGCTGGGGTTAGAGAGAGGATCAGGTTGGGGCTGGGGTTAGAGAGAGGATCAGGTTGGGGTTGGGGTTAGAGAGAGGATCAGGTTGGGGCTGGGGTTAGAGAGAGGATCAGGTTGGGGCTGGGGTTAGAGAGAGGATCAGGTTGGGGCTGGGGTTAGAGAGAGGATCAGGTTGGGGCTGGGGTTAGAGAGAGGATCAGGTTGGGGCTGGGGTTAGAGAGAGGATCAGGTTGGGGCTGGGGTTAGAGAGAAGGTCAGGTTGGGGTTCGAGAGAGGATGAGGTTGGGGCTGGGGTTCGAGAGAGGATCAGGTTGGGGCTGAGGTTAGAGGAAGGATCAGGTTGGGGCTGGGGTTAGAGAGAGTATCAGGTTGGGGCTGGGTTAGAGAAAGGATCAGGTTGGGGCTGGGGTTAGAGAGGATCAGGTTGGGGCTGGGGCTAGAGAGAGGATCAGGTTGGGGTTGGGGGTTAGAGATAGGATCAGGTTGGGGCTGGTGTTAGAGAGAGGATCAGGTTGGGGCTGGTGTTAGAGGAAGGATCAGGTTGGGGCTGGGGTTAGAGAGAGGATCAGGTTGGGGCTGGGGTTAGAGAGAGGATCAGGTTGGGGCTGGGGTTCGAGAGAGGATCAGGTTGGGGCTGGGGTTAGAGAGAGGATCAGGTTGGGGCTGGGGCTAGAGAGAGGATCAGGTTGGGGTTGAGGTTAGAGAGAGGATCAGGTTGGGGTTGGGGTTAGAGAGAGGATCAGGTTGGTGCTGGGGTTAGAGGAAGGATCAGGTTGGGGCTGGAGTTAGAGAGAGGATCAGGTTGGGGTTGGGGTTAGAGGATCAGGTTGGGGCTGGGGTTAGAGAGAGGATCAGGTTGGGGCTGGGGTTAGAGGAAGGATCAGGTTGGGGCTGGAGTTAGAGAGAGGATCAGGTTCGGCTGGGGTTAGAGAGAAGATCAGGTTGGGGTTAGAGAGAGGATCAGGTTGGTGCTGGGGTTAGAGGATCAGGTTGGGGTTGGGGTTAGAGGATCAGGTTGGGGCTGGGGTTAGAGGAAGGATCAGGTTGGGGTTGGGGTTAGAGAGAGGATCAGGTTGGGGCTGAGGTTAGAGGAAGGATCAGGTTGGGGGTGGGGTTAGAGGAAGGATCAGGTTGGGGCTGGGGTTAGAGAGAGGATCAGGTTGGGGCTGGTGTTAGAGGATCAGGTTGGGGTTGGGGTTAGAGAGAGGATCAGGTTGGGGCTGGGGTTCGAGAGAGGATCAGGTTGGGGCTGGGGTTCGAGAGAGGATCAGGTTGGGGCTGGGGTTAGAGAGAGGATCAGGTTGGGGCTGGTGTTAGAGAGAGTATCAGGTTGGGGCTGGAGGATCAGGTTGTGGCTGGGGTTAGAGAGAGGATCAGGTTGGGGCTGGGGTTAGAGGATCAGGTTGGGGTTGGGGTTAGAGATAGGATCAGGTTGGGGCTGGTGTTAGAGAGAGGATCAGGTTGGGGCTGGGGCTAGAGGAGCAGGTTGGTGTTGGGGTTAGAGAGAGGATCAGGTTGGGGCTGGGGTTAGAGGATTAGGCTGGGGTTGGGGTTAGAGATAGGATCAGGTTGGGGCTGGTGTTAGAGAGAGGATCAGGTTGGGGTTAGAGAGAGGATCATGATGGGGCTGGGGTTAGAGAGAGGATCAGGTTGGGGCTGGGGTTATAGAGAGGATAAGGTTGGGGCTGGGGTTAGAGAGAGGATCAGGTTGGGGTTGAGGTTAGAGAGAGGATCAGGTTGGGGTTGGGGTTAGAGAGAGGATCACGTTGGGGCTGGGGTTAGAGAGAGGATCAGGTTGGGGTTGGGGTTAGAGAGAGGATCAGGTTGGGGCTGGGGTTAGAGAGAGGATCAGGTTGGGGCTGGGGTTAGAGAGAGGATCAGGTTGGGGTTGGGGTTAGAGAGAGGATCAGGTTGGGGCTGGGGTTAGAGAGAGGATCAGGTTGGGGTTGGGGTTAGAGAGAGGATCAGGTTGGGGCTGGGGTTAGAGAGAGGATCAGGTTGGGGTTGGGGTTAGAGAGAGGATCAGGTTGGTGCTGGGGTTAGAGGATCAGGTTGGGGTTGGGGTTAGAGGATCAGGTTGGGGCTGGGGTTAGAGAGAGGATCAGGTTGGGGCTGGGGTTAGAGGAAGGATCAGGTTGGGGTTGGGGTTAGAGAGAGGATCAGGTTGGTGCTGAGGTTAGAGGAATGATCAGGTTGGGGCTGGGGTTAGAGGAAGGATCAGGTTGGGGCTGGGGTTAGAGGAAGGATCAGGTTGGGGCTGGGGTTAGAGGAAGGATCAGGTTGGGGCTGGGGTTAGAGAGAGGATCAGGTTGGGGTTGGGGTTAGAGAGAGGATCAGGTTGGTGCTGGGGTTAGAGAGAGGATCAGGTTGGTGCTGGGGTTAGAGGATCAGGTTGGGGTTAGAGGATCAGGTTGGGGCTGGGGTTAGAGGAAGGATCAGGTTGGTGTTGGGGTTAGAGAGAGGATCAGGTTGGGGCTGGTGTTAGAGAGAGGATCAGGTTGGGGCTGGTGTTAGAGAGAGGATCAGGTTGGGGCTGGGGTTAGAGGATCAGGTTGGGGCTGGGGTTAGAGGAAGGATCAGGTTTGGGCTGGGGTTAGAGAGAGGATCAGGTTGGGGCTGGGGTTAGAGAGAGGATCAGGTTGGGGCTGGGGTTAGGGAGAGGATCAGGTTGGGGTTGGGGTTAGAGAGAGGATCAGGTTGGGGCTGGGGTTAGAGAGAGGATCAGGTTGGGGCTGGGGTTAGAGAGAGGATCAGGTTGGGGCTGGGGTTAGAGAGAGGATCAGGTTGGGGCTGGGGTTAGAGAGAGGATCAGGTTGGGGCTGGGGTTAGAGAGAGGATCAGGTTGGGGCTGGGGTTAGAGAGAAGGTCAGGTTGGGGTTCGAGAGAGGATGAGGTTGGGGCTGGGGTTCGAGAGAGGATCAGGTTGGGGCTGGGGTTCGAGAGAGGATCAGGTTGGGGCTGGGGTTAGAGAGAGGATCAGGTTGGGGCTGGGGCTAGAGAGAGGATCAGGTTTGGGCTGGGGTTGGAGGATCAGGTTGGGGTTAGAGAGAGGTTCAGGTTGGGGCTGGGGTTAGAGAGAGGATCAGGTTGGGGCTGGAGGATCAGGTTGGGGCTGGGGTTAGAGAGAGGTTCAGGTTGGGGCTGGGGTTAGAGAGAGGATCAGGTTGGGGCTGGGGTTAGAGAGAGGATCAGGTTGGGGCTGGGGTTAGAGAGAGGATCAGGTTGGGGCTGGGGTTAGAGAGAGGATCAGGTTGGGGCTGGGGTTAGAGAGAGGATCAGGTTGGGGCTGGGGTTAGAGAGAGGATCAGGTTGGGGCTGGGGTTAGAGAGAAGGTCAGGTTGGGGTTCGAGAGAGGATGAGGTTGGGGCTGGGGTTCGAGAGAGGATCAGGTTGGGGCTGAGGTTAGAGGAAGGATCAGGTTGGGGCTGGGGTTAGAGAGAGTATCAGGTTGGGGCTGGGTTAGAGAAAGGATCAGGTTGGGGCTGGGGTTAGAGAGGATCAGGTTGGGGCTTGGGTTAGAGAGAGGATCAGGTTGGGGTTGGGGGTTAGAGATAGGATCAGGTTGGGGCTGGTGTTAGAGAGAGGATCAGGTTGGGGCTGGTGTTAGAGGAAGGATCAGGTTGGGGCTGGGGTTAGAGAGAGGATCAGGTTGGGGCTGGGGTTAGAGAGAGGATCAGGTTGGGGCTGGGGTTCGAGAGAGGATCAGGTTGGGGCTGGTGTTAGAGAGAGGATCAGGTTGGGGCTGGGGCTAGAGAGAGGATCAGGTTTGGGCTGGGGTTGGAGGATCAGGTTGGGGTTAGAGAGAGGTTCAGGTTGGGGCTGGGGTTAGAGAGAGGATCAGGTTGGGGCTGGAGGATCAGGTTGGGGCTGGGGTTAGAGAGAGGATCAGGTTGGAGCTGGGGTTAGAGAGAGGATCAGGTTGGGGCTGGAGGATCAGGTTGGGGCTGGGGTTAGAGAGAGGTTCAGGTTGGGGCTGGGGTTAGAGAGAGGATCAGGTTGGGGCTGGGGTTCGAGAGAGGATCAGGTTGGGGCTGGTGTTAGAGAGAGGATCAGGTTGGGGCTGGGGCTAGAGAGAGGATCAGGTTTGGGCTGGGGTTGGAGGATCAGGTTGGGGTTAGAGAGAGGTTCAGGTTGGGGCTGGGGTTAGAGAGAGGATCAGGTTGGGGCTGGAGGATCAGGTTGGGGCTGGGGTTAGAGAGAGGTTCAGGTTGGGGCTGGGGTTAGAGAGAGGATCAGGTTGGGGCTGGGGTTAGAGAGAGGATCAGGTTGGGGTTGAGGTTAGAGAGAGGATCAGGTTGGGGCTGGAGGATCAGGTTGGGGCTGGGGTTAGAGAGAGGTTCAGGTTGGGGCTGGGGTTAGAGAGAGGATCAGGTTGGGGCTGAAGTTAGAGGATCAGGTTGGGGTCCTGCTGCTGATCAATCCACAGTGTCCACAATGTGAACATGAGGTTAGGACCTGATTCGGCCGAGTGAAGAGACTCTCATTGATCAACACATTGCCTAGGCTGGAAGATGACAAACTGCTCATTGGGAGGCCTCACAGCTGCCGAGTATCTACAGAACCTGCGAAAAATAACACAGGGATCGTCTTTGTAAAAATGTACGTTGCTAGACCTTGTATGACGTCTATTGGCCAATCCTGGTGTTCCTCTCTCTCTGCGGGGTTTCCTTGTTGTATCTGGGTAGGTGAGGCACTTATACAGGATCTGATTTGTTTGAATTAATTCTAGAGGGTTTCCCTTATCTTGTCAGGTGTAGGAGAGTTGTACCTGCCTCCGAGATATCCCATTGATGGGTGTCTTGACGATTCTTCTTGTCCTTGTTGGTGGCGTTTCCTTGGAAGGAAGTAGTTTAGTGTCCAGTGATGGCAGGGCCTGAATGGCGTCTGATGTGGGCGGAAAGGAGGTCTGTTGTGCAGCGGGTCTTGGCATGGCATAGGTATTCTTGGTTTACTGGCTCCTGTACACAGGAGTGTACACTGCCAAGCCACATCATGTACCGATGGCGGCATCCTGTTGTTCTCCTTCTCCAGAGGTATCCTTTTATTGTTTTGATATCTTCGGAGGCTGAGTTGGTTTTGATTATTTACCATAAGGGATCTCGTAGGTTGTGTTGCCCTGTGGAGGAGGGCATGCACCATGGTGCCATGTGTTCATGGCTTAATCCTGGTATCCTGAGGTCCCCACTATTTTTGGTGCCCTTCTATCCTTTCATCTTCCATATGAAACAAAACTACAACAATGCGAATGATTGATAATTTGAACCAATTGTATGAATAGTTGCTGGTCTTCTCTGTGTATTTAGATGTGGAATAATGATTAGTCTGTGCTGTACTAGATTTTGGGGCTTGTTGCATTTTGTGGTCAAATGTAAGTTATCCCCTTAGGAATAATGTCTTTGTGAATTTTTTGATTTTTGTTTTGGAATTAAAGATGGTTTTAGGACTTCATCCTTTTCCTCCCCCATTCTCCAGATTATCCATTCGCTGTTTATTCCCTCTGCATAGACGGAGGCACCAAGTTTAATGGTTAAACTGAACCAACTGTTTTGGTGTTCTCCTGGCTTTTCCTACACGCGGAAATATTTATACTGCACCGTACCGGTTTTGAGGGCTTACTGCACAATTTGTAAAAATGGAAAAGCTCTAATAAAAATATTTTTAGAAAGTAACACAGGAGAAAAGGTGTCAGTTACGCAAGGGGTGTTCTGGGTTACCTGTATTCTATGATGGTATGTCTAACGTTACCTGGATGACAGACAGGACAACATTCCTCAGCTGGTTTGTACTGGTCCAAACAGGTGAGGTGATCGCAGGTGACACCCCGGCACTGGATATTACCATTCTGTAGAGAGACAAACAATTTAGAATATTTCCATCATTTGTATTTCACCAGTAATTGTGCTCTGCAGTGTATTCAGAGTCTGTCATGGGGCAGGTCACGTAAGCAGGGTCAATCTCCCAGTCAGTGTGCGGGATGCACCCGCAACTGGTTGGATGGCCCGAGACCGGCAGCAAGAGCGGCGTGAACCACTCCGGTGTCGGGCCGACCGGAAGGTGCGGAATCCTCGGCACTTCCAGGGGCTAGGCAGGCGGCGTAGGGGTTGGCGCCACGCCAACCAGCGGCGAAGGGCCGGCGCAAGTTGGCGCATGCGCAGAACCGCCGGCGTGGTTCCACGCATGCGCAGACCGGCTAGCGTGTTCCTGCGCATGCGCAGGGGGGTTCTTCTCCGCGCCGGCCATGGCGGAGGCCGGCGCGGAAGGAAAGAGTGCCCCCACGGCACAGGCCCACCCGCAGATCGGTGGGCCCCGATTGTGGGCCAGGCCACCGTGGGGGGCCCCCCCGGGGCGGGATCCCCCCCCGCGCCCCCCCGTGGACTCACCTAGCTGGCCTACAAGCCAGGTCTCGCCGTGATGGACCATGTCCATTTCACGCCGGTGGGACTGGCCAGGAAATGACAGCCGCTCGGCCCATCGGGGCCTGGAGAATTGCCGCGGGGGGCAGCTGCCAATGGCCCCCGACCGGCGGGATCCCCGCCCCAAAACCGGCGCCGGAGAATTCGGCAGCCGGCGTCGGAGCGGCGGGGAGGGATTTGCGCCGCACCCCCCCCTCCCGGGGATTCTCCGACCCGGCGGGGGATCGGAGAATGCTGCCCTGTATTCCTCAAGAGGGATAGGTTAGAAATACTCTCAGACTCAATTTCTTCTTCAACCTTCATTTCCAGGTTCAATCACTCTCGTGGTTTCGAAGTTGGATAGTGCAGAGAAGAAAGCCTGCATTTCATCATTACTGCACCACATACCATAGGCACTGAAATACTTCTGAATAACTTCTGTAATGCAGGAAACACAGCAGCCAATTTGCATACAGCAAGATCCCATGTTCATGTTTAAATAATCTAATTTTAGTTGAGGGATAAATATTGATCAGGGCACTGGACAGAACTCTCCAACTCTTCTTCCACCGACAATTAGAGGATCTTTTACCTTCACCAGAGGGGACTAATGGGCCACAGTTTAAAGTCCCATCTGAAAGATGGTACGGCCAATAGTGCAGCTCGCCCTCCGTAATCACCCTCTGACAGTGCAGCATTCCTTCGGCACTGTCCCTCCCTCAGTGCAGCGCTCCCTCGGTACTGCTCCTCCCACAGTGCAGCTCTCCCTCAGTATTCTCCCTCTGACAGTGCAGCTCTTCCTCAGTATTGTCCCTCTGACAGTGCAGCTCTCCCTCAGTGACAGTGCAGCATTCCTTCGACACTGTCCCTCCCTCAGTGCAGCGCTCCCTCGGTACTGCTCCTTTCACAGTGCAGCTCTCCCTAAGTATTGTCCCTCTGACAGTGCAGCTCTTCCTCAGTACTGTCCCTCTGGCAGTGCAGCGCTCAGTACTGTCCCTCTGACAGTGCAGCTCTCCCTCAGTACTGCCCCTCTGACAGTGCAGCTCTCCCTCAGTACTGTCCCTCTGACAGTACAGCTCTCCCTCAGTACTGTCCCTCTGACAGTGCAGCTCTCCCTCAGTACTGTCCCTCTGACAGTGCAGCTCTCCCTCAGTACTGTCCCTCTGACAGTGCAGCACTCCCTCAGTACTGACCCTCTGACAGTGCAGCTCTCCCTCAGTACTGTCCCTCTGACAGTACAGCTCTCCCTCAGTACTGTCCCTCTGACAGTGCAGCTCTCCCTCAGTACAGTCCCTCTGACAGTGCAGCTCTCCCTCAGTACTGTCCCTCTGACAGTGCAGCTCTCCCTCCGTACCGCACCTCCCACTGTGCAGAGCTTCCTCAGTACTGCCCCTCCCACAGTGCAGCGCTCCCACAATATTGGCCGTCCCAGAGTGTAGCGCTCCCTCCGTGCTGCCCTTCCGACAGTGCAGCGCTCCCTCAGTACTGTCCCTCTGACAGTGCAGCTCTCGCTCAGTACTGTCTCTCTGACAGTGCAGCTCTCCTTCGGTACTGTCCCTCTGACAGTGCAGCTCTCCCTCGGTACTGTCCCTCTGACAGTGCAGCTCTCCCTCGGTACTGTCCCTATGGCAGTGCAGCACTCGCTTAGTACTGTCTCTCTGACAGTGCAGCTCTCCCTCAGTACTGTGCCTCTGACAGTGCAGCTCTCCCTCGGTACTGTCCCTCTGACAGTGCAGCTCTACTTCAGTACTGTCCCTCTGACAGTGCAGCACTCCCTCAGTACTGTCCCTCTGACAGTGCAGCTCTCCCTCGGTACTGTCCCTCTGACAGTGCAGCTCTCCCTTAGTAGTGCCCCTCCCAGAGTGCAGCTCTCCCTCAGTATTGTCCCTGTGACAGTGCAGCACTCCCTCAGTACTGACCCTCTGACAGTGCAGCTCTCCCTCCGTACCGCACCTCCCACTGTGCAGAGCTTCCTCAGTACTGCCCCTCCCACAGTGCAGCGCTCCCACAATATTGGCCGTCCCAGAGTGTAGCGCTCCCTCCGTGCTGCCCTTCCGACAGTGCAGCGCTCCCTCAGTACTGTCCCTCTGACAGTGCAGCTCTCCCTCAGTACTGTCCCTCTGACAGTGCAGCTCTCCCTCGGTACTGTCTCCCTGACAGTGCAGCTCTCCCTCAGTACTGCCCCTCTGACAGTGCAGCACTCCCTCAGTACTGTCCCTCTGACAGTGCAGCGCTCCCTCAGTACTGTCCCTCTGACAGTGCAGCTCTCCCTCAGTACTGTCTCTCTGACAGTGCAGCTCTCCCTCGGTACTGTCCCTCTGACAGTGCAGCTCTCCCTCGGTACTGTCCCTCTGACAGTGCAGCTCTCCCTCGGTACTGTCCCTCTGACAGTGCAGCTCTCCCTCGGTACTGTCCCTATGGCAGTGCAGCACTCGCTCAGTCCTGTCTCTCTGACAGTGCAGCTCTCCCTTAGTACTGCCCCTCCCAGAGTGCAGCTCTCCCTCAGTACTGCCCCTCTGACAGTGCAGCTCTCCCTCAGTACTGCCCCTCCCAGAGTGCAGTGCTCCCTCAACATAGGCTGTCCCAGAGTGCAGTGCGCCCTCAGTGCTGCCCCTTTGACAATGCAGAGTTATGGTTGTTGGTGCTTGGGTGTTGAACTTGATGATCAGCCATGGTTATAATGAATGGCAAGCAGACTCGAAGGGCCGAATGGCCTCCTTTTGCTTCTATTTTCTATGTATGATGCAGTGTCACAATCCGCAGTGACGGTGGTGGCATGGTGGCACAGTGGTTAGCACTGCTGCCTCACAGCGCCAGGGCACCGGCTTAATTCGGCCTTGGTGACTGTGTGGAGTTTGCACGTTCTCCCCGTGCCTGCGTGGGTTTCCTCCGGGTGCTCCGTTTTCCTCCCACAGTCCAAAGATGTGCAGGTTAGGTGGACTGGTCAAGGTAAATTGCCCCTTAGTTTCCACAGCTGTGCAGGTTAAATGGGGTTATGGGAATAGGGTGGGCGCCTGACCCTCGATGGGGTGTCCTTTCAGAGGTTTGGAGCACTCTTGATGGGCCGAATGACCTCCTGCCCTGTATGGATTCTATGTTTTATGGGTGGAGGGTCACTGATTGAAACGTTTGGGGAGTTCTAACTTGCAGACGGGGGTTAAGTATGCTCTGCCTGTTTGGACGTGGGTGTCCAGTGTAACAGAATCAGTGAGCTGCTACTTACAGGATAGCCAGGCGGCAGCCCCTTATTGCTGCCGCGTGTGACCTCAGCACTGAGTTCCAATTGGCTCTGTGCACAGTGAACCAAGAGTACAACGGGTTTCCATATAGGTCCCTGATTTCTAGACTGGAACACGAGCTCTGGTTGTTGCGTGCAGGTTGTATAGCGAGGCTAGTGGGGAATCGAGACCAGTCGCGTGGCAAGTGGGAACTGGCTATTCCTAAAATCAACCTTGTGGTGCCCATTGCCCCTGTGATTAGCGGTTAGGGAAGCCAGCCTCTCGCAGTTTCATGCCTTTTCTCAGACGCCGATGAGAATGCTGTTGGATGTCAGCTGGTGTCCTACCTTACAGGAGCAGTGTGTACAAGCGTCCAGGTTCCAGCTGTCACCATGAACTCTTCCATCCGCACAGTCTGAAAGACAAACCGACACAACGTGACGCGCACACAGCCACGCGCGCGCACACATGCACAGCCCAACAATGTGCATTTATGCAGCACTGTTAATATGATAAAATGTGACAAGATTCTTCACAGGCGCAGTAAAATACACAATTTGACACACAGTCAAAAACACAGACAGAGGCAGGGATACACATACGCAGACACACGCGCACACACCGGCCCACACATGGATGAAATCGACGAATTACAGAATAAGGCAGGTAACTGGAGTTAAGATACAGATGAGCTATGATCTAATGGTATGATGGGACAGAATCGAGGGGCTGAATCGCCTCACACTGTCTGTCACACAGTACGAGTGTCGGGCTCGGAGTAGCTGAGTCACTTGAGGATTACAAAGTATTTGCAATTCTCATGATACATAAAGAGACAACACTTCCTTTTCCTGCTACATAACAACTTCGATTTATACTGCACCTTTAACCTAGTAAAATGTCCAAAGATGCTTTACTGCACCATCATCAGACAAGGACTGATACCAAGTCAAACAAGGCAACATTAGAATGCAAGATCAAATGGTCCGCTTCCCACCATCAATCTCCTCACCACCTCCACACTCTGGGTTCGCCCCCCCTGCCCGCTGTGCCTCCATTTTCCATCAGAGTAAATCTCCCCATTTGGAATTCTCAGTCCTTATCCACCCCTCTTCTTCCCCCCCACCCCCCAAACTGTTTTTTAAACTTTCACAATCACTGAAAGGAATGAAAAGCTTCAGTCGAGTATAAGACATCTTTGGCTGTCTGGCGAAGATTGTCCAGGCCACTGGCATAGATCATACCGTGCAGAAGGAGGCCATTCGGCCCATCGAGTCTGCACCGATCCACTTAAGCCCTCACTTCCACCCTATCCCCATAACCCAATAACCCCTCCAAAATTTTTGATCACTAAAGACAATTTTTCATGGCCAATCCACCCAACCTGCACGTCTTTGGACTGTGGGAGGAAACCGGAGCACCCGGAGGAAACCCACGCAGACACGGGGAGGATGTGCAGACTCCTCACAGGTAGTGACCCAAGCTGGGAATCGAACCTGGGGCCCTGGTGCTGTGAAGCCACAGTGCTAACCACTGTGCTACCGTGCTGCCCGCGGTGGACGTGGAGTTAATAAACTGCGCGTTTCCAATTGGAACACCACCTCATTATTCAGCTCAAGGGTGCAGGATCCAAGCCCTGACACAGGTCAATATATCAACTATAAAGAGGAGGCTGAGTAAGGAATCTGGGTCGGAGAGATTGCAGAGTTAATAGCTCAGGGAAGCAGATTATCGTGAAGACTGACAACATGGTCAGGAGGCAATTAGAACGAATGGGTTGAAGGATATGCTGAGACGGTGCATGTGAAGGGTGTGATGTGGAATAAGAGGCAATGAAAGGCTTGGCAAAAGGTGTTGTTTTGGAGAAAATGTTGAAGAGTAAGAGGATGGTGGAGAGGTTGGGCGGGGTCTAGTAACATATTTTCAGAATTTGGGCTGAGGGCACCATGATAATGTGGAAGGAGGAAGGAATTTGCAAGAATCAATCAAATGGAGAGTTTGCCAACAGGTGGAAATAGAGACACGGTTATGAAACAGGGGAATTGGTACTGGTAAACATTAGCTCTGAGGGGAGGTTGAATAAACTCGGTTTGTTCTCACTGGAATGACGGAGGTTGAGGGGCGACCTGATAGAGGTCTACAGAATTATGATGGGCACAGACAGAGTGGATAGTCAGAGGCTTTTCCCCAGGGTAGAGGGTTCAATTACTAGGGGGCATAGATTTAAGGTGCGAGGGGCAAGGTTTAGAGATGTACGAGGCAAGTTTTTTTTACACAGAGGGTAGTGGGCGCCTGGAACGCGCTGCCGGAGGAGGTGGTGGAAGCAGGGACGATAGTGACGTTTAAGGGGCATTTTGACAAATACATGAAGTGGATGGGAATAGAGGGATACGGACCCCGGAAGATTTTAGTTTAGACGGGCAGCATGGACGGCACAGGCATGGAGGGCCGAAGGGCCTGTTCCTGTGCTGTACTTTTCTTTGTTCTTTGTATGTCAATATAGGTCAGAAAGGACTGCAGTGATGGACGAATGAGGCTTGATGGGTGTTCGGTTACTGGGTGGTTTGAATGAGCTGAAGCTGAATGTGGGAATGTGTCCGGGAGAGCATGAGAACACTAAAGTCGGAAGGTAACAAAGAAATGGATGAGGGTTTCAGTAGCTGATGAGCTGAGACAGTAACGGGTGATTTTGTTTTTCTTTCACCGGCTGTGAGCATTGCTGGCTGGGTCAGCATTTACTGCCCACCCCTAATTGCCCTCGAGAAGGTGATGGTAAGCTGTCATCTTCAACTGCTGCAGTGCATTTCTGTAGGTGCACCCACAGTGCTGTTAGGAAGGGAGTGTCCTGATTTTGACCCAGTGAAGGAACGCCGATATATTGCCAAGTCAGATGATGTGTGGCTCAGAGGGGAACTTGCAGGTGGTGGCGTGCCCACGTATCTGCTGCCCTTGTGCTTCGAGGTGGGACTGATAGTGGGTTTGTAAGGTGCTGTTGAAGGAGTCTGTGTGAATTCCTGCAGTGCATCTTGTGAATGAGACACACGGCTGCTACTGTGCGTCTTTGGTGGAGGGAGTGAATGTTTAAGGTGGTGGATGGGCTGCCAATCAAGGGGGCTGCTTTGTCCGGGACGGTGTCGAGCTTCTTGAGTGTTGCTGGAGCTGTAGTCGTCCAAGCAAGTGGCGAGTATTCCAGCACACTCCTGACTTGTGCCTTGTGGATGGTGTAATAGGATTTGTGGCAATCAAAGAGGAGAGTTACTCTCCCCAGAATTCCCAGCATCTGACGTGCTTTTGTAGCCACCGAGGTTACAGAGGTGGAAATTGGTGTTTGTGGAATGGTGCCGAAATGGAGTCAAGGGTTCAGCTTCCAGTCACACAGGACGTTAAAGTTGTGAAGGACCTATCCGATTCCAGAATGGTGTTTGTGGGTTAACATGGGACATAATAGTCCCACATCGCATCATCATTATCCAGGCTTGACACTCCAACCTATGTAAAACATTGCATTATACAAGAACCCGGAGAATCTGCAGCTGATTCCTGCCTCTGGAAACGCCTCACCAAACAGGCTGGAATTTCCTGGTTATGACCATGGAGGGAATTGGCACAGGCCAGATGGAAGATTTGACATAGCAGCCAAAGGTCTGTTGCACTCAGCGGGAACTTCCCAGACCCGTGGCAGGATGCCAGAAAGTCCTGACCAGGATTTCTCGAATCCTCCCTTTCAGCTCAATACATCAGAACATTACCAGGCCTCTCATTCCCTGACCCACCGATCCCCCTATCCACATACACACTGCCTGTATTATTAGTTGGGGGCAGCGTGTGTTTGGGGAGGCCGGCAGGGGCGTGGTAGGAGAGAGCATGGCCCCAGTAGTAACCGAACACAACAATGATATCTTCTGCTGCTGAACACTTACCTCGAGGACACTCTGGGCAGCAAGATCCCCGTCTCTTCACAGTGCCCTTACAGTTCAGAGCCTGGCACTGCACCGGGGCACAGGACACATCACCATTCTTCAACACAACATCAAGCATCTGATCAGAGACTATATTCATAACCAAGGCAATCTCAAAACACAACTATTCAAAAAGCCTTATTCCTTATTTCATCCCCCTCCCCTGAAGGTGCTGACTCTCTCTCCCTCCCCTGAAAGTGCTGACTCTCTCGCTCCCCTGAATGTGCTGACTCTCTCCCTTCCATGAAGGTGCTGACTCTCTCTCCCTCCCCTGAAAGTGCTGACTCTCTCTCCCTCCCCTGAAAGTGCTGACTCTCTCGCTCCCCTGAATGTGCTGACTCTCTCCCTTCCATGAAGGTGCTGACTCTCTCTCCCTCCCCTGAAGGTGCTGACTCTCTCCCCCCCCCCCCCCCGAAGGTGCTGACTCTCTCCCCCTCCCCTGAAGGTGCTGACTCTCTCTCCCTCCCCTGAAAGTGCTGACTCTCTCGCTCCCCTGAAGGTGCTGACTCTCCCTCCCTCCCCTGAAAGTGCTGACTCTCTCTCCCTCCCCTGAAAGTGCTGACTCTCTCTCCCTCCCCTGAAAGTGCTGACTCTCTCGCTCCCCTGAAGGTGCTGACTCTCTCCCTTCCATGAAGGTGCTGACTCTCTCTCCCTCCCCTGAAAGTGCTGACTCTCTCGCTCCCCTGAAGGTGCTGACTCTCTCCCCCTCCCCTGAAGGTGCTGACTCTCCCTCCCTCCCCTGAAAGTGCTGACTCTCTCCCTCCCCTGAAGATGCTGACTCTCTCCCCCTCCCCTGAAGGTGCTGACTCTCTCCCCCTCCCCTGAAGGTGCTGACTCTCCCTCCCTCCCCTGAAAGTGCTGACTCTCTCCCTCCCCTGAAGATGCTGACTCTCTCCCCCTCCCCTGAAGGTGCTGACTCTCTCCCTTCCCTGAAGGTGCTGACTCTCTCCCTTCCATGAAGGTGCTGACTCTCTCTCCCTCCCCTGAAAGTGCTGACTCTCTCCCCCTCCCCTGAAGGTGCTGACTCTCCCTCCCTCCCCTGAAAGTGCTGACTCTCTCCCTCCCCTGAAGATGCTGACTCTCTCCCCCTCCCCTGAAGGTGCTGACTCTCCCTCCCTCCCCTGAAAGTGCTGACTCTCTCCCTTCCCTGAAGGTGCTGACTCTCTCGCCCTCCCCTGAAGGTGCTGACTCTCCCTCCCTCCCCTGAAAGTGCTGACTCTCTCCCTTCCATGAAGGTGCTGACTCTCTCTCCCTCCCCTGAAAGTGCTGACTCTCTCGCTCCCCTGAAGGTGCTGACTCTCTCCCTTCCATGAAGGTGCTGACTCTCTCTCCCTCCCCTGAAAGTGCTGACTCTCTCGCTGCCCTGAAGGTGCTGACTCTCTCCCTTCCATGAAGGTGCTGACTCTCTCCCTTCCCTGAAGGTGCTGACTCTCTCCCCCTCCCCTGAATGTGCTGACTCTCTCTCCCTCCCCTGAAAGTGCTGACTCTCTCGCTCCCCTGAAGGTGCTGACTCTCCCTCCCCTGAAGGTGCTGACTCTCTCTCCCTCCCCTGAAGGTGCTGACTCTCTCCCCCCCCCCCGCGAAGGTGCTGACTCTCTCCCCCTCCCCTGAAGGTGCTGACTCTCTCTCCCTCCCCTGAAAGTGCTGACTCTCTCGCTCCCCTGAAGGTGCTGACTCTCCCTCCCTCCCCTGAAAGTGCTGACTCTCTCTCCCTCCCCTGAAAGTGCTGACTCTCTCCCCCTCCCCTGAAGCTGCTGACTCTCCCTCCCTCCCCTGAAAGTGCTGACTCTCTCCCTCCCCTGAAGATGCTGACTCTCTCCCCCTCCCCTGAAGGTGCTGACTCTCCCTCCCTCCCCTGAAAGTGCTGGCTCTCTCCATTCCCTGAAGGTGCTGACTCTCTCGCCCTCCCCTGAAGGTGCTGACTCTCCCTCCCTCCCCTGAAAGTGCTGACTCTCTCCCTTCCCTGAAGGTGCTGACTCTCTCTCCCTTCCCTGAAGGTGCTGACTCTCTCTCCCCCTCCCCTGAAGGTGCTGACTCTCTCCCCCTCCCCTGAAGGTGCCGACTCTCTCTCCCTCCCCTGAAGGTGCTGACTCTCTCCCCCCTGAAGGTGCTGACTCTCTCTCTCCCTCCCCTGAAGGTGCTGACTCTCTCTCTCCCTCCCCTGAAGGTGCTGACTCTCTCTCTCTCTCCCACCCCTGAAGGTGCTTGCTGACTCTCTCTCTCCTTCCTCTGAAGGTGCTGACTCTCTCTCCCTCCCTGAAGGTGCTGACTCTCTCTCTCTCCCCTGAAGGTACTGACTCTCTCTCTCCCTCCCCTGAAGGTGCTGACTCCTCTCTCTCTCCCCCGAAGGTGCTGACTCTCTCTCTCTCCCCCCTGATGGTGCTGACTCTCTCTCTCTCCCCTGAAGGTGCTGACTCTCTCTCCTCTCTCCCCTAAAGGTGCTGACTCTCTCTCCCCCTCCCCTGAAGGTGCTGACTCTCTCTCTCTCTACTGAAGGTGCTGACTCTCTCTCTCCCTCCCCGAAAGAAGCTGACTCTCTCTCCTCTCTCCCCTAAAGGCGCTGACTCTCTCTCTCTCCCCTAAAGGTGCTGACTCTCTCTCCCCCTCCCCTCAAGGTGCTGACTCTCTCTCTCCCTCTTCTGAAGGTGCTGACTCTCTCTCTCCCTCTCCTGAAGGTGCTGACTCTCTTTCCCCTCCCCTGAAGGTGCTGACTCTCTCTCCCTCCCCTGAATGTGCTGGCTCTCTCTCTCCCTCTCCTGAAGGTGCTTGCTGACTCTCTCTCTCCTTCCTCTGAAGGTGCTGACTCTCTCTCCCTCCCTGAAGGTGCTGACTCTGTCTCTCTCTCCACCCCCCCCCCCCTGAAGGTGCTGACTCTCTCTCTCTCCCCTGAAGGTGCTGACTCCCTCTCTCCCTCCCCTGAAGGTGCTGACTCCTCTCTCTCTCCCCCGAAGGTGCTGACTCTCTCTCTCTCCCCCCTGATGGTGCTGACTCTGTCCCTCTCCCCTGAAGGTGCTGACTCTCTCTCCCCCTCCCCTGAAGGAGCTGACTCTCTCTGTCCCTCCCCTGAAGGTGCTGACACTCTCTCCCCTTCCCCTGAAGGTGCTGGCTCTCTTTCTCTCCCCCCTGAAGGTGCTGACACTCTCTCCATCTCCTGAAGGTGCTGACTCTCTCTCTCTCTACTGAAGGTGCTGACTCTCTCTCCTCTCTCCCCTAAAGGTGCTGACTCTCTCTTTCTCCCCTGAAGGTGCTGACTCTCTCTCCTCTCTCCCCTAAAGGTGCTGACTCTCTCTCTCTCCCCTAAAGGTGCTGACTCTCTCCCCCTCCCCTGAAGGTGCTGACTCTCTCTCCCCCTCCCCTGAAGGTGCTGACTCTCTCCCCCTCCCCTGAAGGTGCCGACTCTCTCTCCCTCCCCTGAAGGTGCTGACTCTCTCCCCCCTGAAGGTGCTGACTCTCTCTCTCCCTCCCCTGAAGGTGCTGACTCTCTCTCTCCCTCCCCTGAAGGTGCTGACTCTCTCTCTCTCTCCCACCCCTGAAGGTGCTTGCTGACTCTCTCTCTCCTTCCTCTGAAGGTGCTGACTCTCTCTCCCTCCCTGAAGGTGCTGACTCTCTCTCTCTCCCCTGAAGGTACTGACTCTCTCTCTCCCTCCCCTGAAGGTGCTGACTCCTCTCTCTCTCCCCCGAAGGTGCTGACTCTCTCTCTCTCCCCCCTGATGGTGCTGACTCTCTCTCTCTCCCCTGAAGGTGCTGACTCTCTCTCCTCTCTCCCCTAAAGGTGCTGACTCTCTCTCCCCCTCCCCTGAAGGTGCTGACTCTCTCTCTCTCTACTGAAGGTGCTGACTCTCTCTCTCCCTCCCCGAAAGAAGCTGACTCTCTCTCCTCTCTCCCCTAAAGGTGCTGACTCTCTCTCTCTCCCCTAAAGGTGCTGACTCTCTCTCCCCCTCCCCTCAAGGTGCTGACTCTCTCTCTCCCTCTTCTGAAGGTGCTGACTCTCTCTCTCCCTCTCCTGAAGGTGCTGACTCTCTTTCCCCTCCCCTGAAGGTGCTGACTCTCTCTCCCTCCCCTGAATGTGCTGGCTCTCTCTCTCCCTCTCCTGAAGGTGCTTGCTGACTTTCTCTCTCCTTCCTCTGAAGGTGCTGACTCTCTCTCCCTCCCTGAAGGTGCTGACTCTGTCTCTCTCTCCACCCCCCCCCCCTGAAGGTGCTGACTCTCTCTCTCTCCCCTGAAGGTGCTGACTCCCTCTCTCCCTCCCCTGAAGGTGCTGACTCCTCTCTCTCTCCCCCGAAGGTGCTGACTCTCTCTCTCTCCCCCCTGATGGTGCTGACTCTGTCCCTCTCCCCTGAAGGTGCTGACTCTCTCTCCCCCTCCCCTGAAGGAGCTGACTCTCTCTGTCCCTCCCCTGAAGGTGCTGACACTCTCTCCCCTTCCCCTGAAGGTGCTGGCTCTCTTTCTCTCCCCCCTGAAGGTGCTGACACTCTCTCCATCTCCTGAAGGTGCTGACTCTCTCTCTCTCTACTGAAGGTGCTGACTCTCTCTCCTCTCTCCCCTAAAGGTGCTGACTCTCTCTTTCTCCCCTGAAGGTGCTGACTCTCTCTCCTCTCTCCCCTAAAGGTGCTGACTCTCTCTCTCTCCCCTAAAGGTGCTGACTCTCTCCCCCTCCCCTGAAGGTGCTGACTCTCTCTCTCCCTCTCCTGAAGGTGCTGACTCTCTCTCTCCCTCTCCTGAAGGTGCTGACTCTCTTTCCCCTCCCCTGAAGGTGCTGACTCTCTCTCCCCCTCCCCAGAAGGTGCTGACTCTCTCTCTCCCTCTCCTGAAGGTGCTGACTCTCTTTCCCCTCCCCTGAAGGTGCTGACTCTCTCTCTCCCTCCCCTGAAAGTGCTGACTCTCTCGCTGCCCTGAAGGTGCTGACTCTCTCCCTTCCATGAAGGTGCTGACTCTCTCCCTTCCCTGAAGGTGCTGACTCTCTCCCCCTCCCCTGAATGTGCTGACTCTCTCTCCCTCCCCTGAAAGTGCTGACTCTCTCGCTCCCCTGAAGGTGCTGACTCTCCCTCCCCTGAAGGTGCTGACTCTCTCTCCCTCCCCTGAAGGTGCTGACTCTCTCCCCCCCCCCCGCGAAGGTGCTGACTCTCTCCCCCTCCCCTGAAGGTGCTGACTCTCTCTCCCTCCCCTGAAAGTGCTGACTCTCTCGCTCCCCTGAAGGTGCTGACTCTCCCTCCCTCCCCTGAAAGTGCTGACTCTCTCTCCCTCCCCTGAAAGTGCTGACTCTCTCCCCCTCCCCTGAAGCTGCTGACTCTCCCTCCCTCCCCTGAAAGTGCTGACTCTCTCCCTCCCCTGAAGATGCTGACTCTCTCCCCCTCCCCTGAAGGTGCTGACTCTCCCTCCCTCCCCTGAAAGTGCTGGCTCTCTCCATTCCCTGAAGGTGCTGACTCTCTCGCCCTCCCCTGAAGGTGCTGACTCTCCCTCCCTCCCCTGAAAGTGCTGACTCTCTCCCTTCCCTGAAGGTGCTGACTCTCTCTCCCTTCCCTGAAGGTGCTGACTCTCTCTCCCCCTCCCCTGAAGGTGCTGACTCTCTCCCCCTCCCCTGAAGGTGCCGACTCTCTCTCCCTCCCCTGAAGGTGCTGACTCTCTCCCCCCTGAAGGTGCTGACTCTCTCTCTCCCTCCCCTGAAGGTGCTGACTCTCTCTCTCCCTCCCCTGAAGGTGCTGACTCTCTCTCTCTCTCCCACCCCTGAAGGTGCTTGCTGACTCTCTCTCTCCTTCCTCTGAAGGTGCTGACTCTCTCTCCCTCCCTGAAGGTGCTGACTCTCTCTCTCTCCCCTGAAGGTACTGACTCTCTCTCTCCCTCCCCTGAAGGTGCTGACTCCTCTCTCTCTCCCCCGAAGGTGCTGACTCTCTCTCTCTCCCCCCTGATGGTGCTGACTCTCTCTCTCTCCCCTGAAGGTGCTGACTCTCTCTCCTCTCTCCCCTAAAGGTGCTGACTCTCTCTCCCCCTCCCCTGAAGGTGCTGACTCTCTCTCTCTCTACTGAAGGTGCTGACTCTCTCTCTCCCTCCCCGAAAGAAGCTGACTCTCTCTCCTCTCTCCCCTAAAGGCGCTGACTCTCTCTCTCTCCCCTAAAGGTGCTGACTCTCTCTCCCCCTCCCCCTCAAGGTGCTGACTCTCTCCCTCTTCTGAAGGTGCTGACTCTCTCTCTCCCTCTCCTGAAGGTGCTGACTCTCTTTCCCCTCCCCTGAAGGTGCTGACTCTCTCTCCCTCCCCTGAATGTGCTGGCTCTCTCTCTCCCTCTCCTGAAGGTGCTTGCTGACTCTCTCTCTCCTTCCTCTGAAGGTGCTGACTCTCTCTCCCTCCCTGAAGGTGCTGACTCTGTCTCTCTCTCCACCCCCCCCCCCTGAAGGTGCTGACTCTCTCTCTCTCCCCTGAAGGTGCTGACTCCCTCTCTCCCTCCCCTGAAGGTGCTGACTCCTCTCTCTCTCCCCCGAAGGTGACTCTCCTCTCTCTCCCCCCTGATGGTGCTGACTCTGTCCCTCTCCCCTGAAGGTGCTGACTCTCTCTCCCCCTCCCCTGAAGGAGCTGACTCTCTCTGTCCCTCCCCTGAAGGTGCTGACACTCTCTCCCCCTTCCCCTGAAGGTGCTGGCTCTCTTTCTCTCCCCCCTGAAGGTGCTGACACTCTCATCCATCTCCTGAAGGTGCTGACTCTCTCTCTCTCTACTGAAGGTGCTGACTCTCTCTCCTCTCTCCCCTAAAGGTGCTGACTCTCTCTTTCTCCCCTGAAGGTGCTGACTCTCTCTCCTCTCTCCCCTAAAGGTGCTGACTACTCTCTCTCTCCCCTAAAGGTGCTGACTCTCCTCCCCCTCCCCTGAAGGTGCTGACTCTCTCTCCCCCTCCCCTGAAGGTGCTGACTCTCTCCCCCTCCCCTGAAGGTGCCGACTCTCTCTCCCTCCCCTGAAGGTGCTGACTCTCTCCCCCCTGAAGGTGCTGACTCTCTCTCTCCCTCCCCTGAAGGTGCTGACTCTCTCTCTCCCTCCCCTGAAGGTGCTGACTCTCTCTCTCTCGTCCCACCCCTGAAGGTGCTTGCTGACTCTCTCTCTCCTTCCTCTGAAGGTGCTGACTCTCTCTCCCTCCCTGAGGTGCTGACTCTCTCTCTCTCCCCTGAAGGTACTGACTCTCTCTCTCCCTCCCCTGAAGGTGCTGACTCCTCTCTCTCTCCCCCGAAGGTGCTGACTCTCTCTCTCTCTCCCCCCTGATGGTGCTGACTCTCTCTCTCTCCCCTGAAGGTGCTGACTCTCTCTCCTCTCTCCCCTAAAGGTGCCTGACTCTCTCTCCCCCTCCCCTGAAGGTGCTGACTCTCTCTCTCTCTCTACTGAAGGTGCTGACTCTCTCTCTCCCTCCCGAAAGAAAGCTGACTCTCTCTCCTCTCTCCCCTAAGGTGCTGACTCTCTCTCTCTCCCCTAAAAGGTGCTGACTCTCTCTCCCCCTCCCCTCAAGGTGCTGACTCTCTCTCTCCCTCTTCTGAAGGTTGCTGACTCTCTCTCTCCCTCTCCTGAAGGTGCTGACTCTCTTTCCCCTCCCCTGAAGGTGCTGACTCTCTCTCCCTCCCCTGAATGTGCTGGCTCTCTCTCTCCCTCTCCTGAAGGTGCTTGCTGACTCTCTCTCTCCTTCCTCTGAAGGTGCTGACTCTCTCTCCCTCCCTGAAGGTGCTGACTCTGTCTCTCTCTCCACCCCCCCCCCCTGAAGGTGCTGACTCTCTCTCTCTCCCCTGAAGGTGCTGACTCCCTCCTCTCCCTCCCCTGAAGGTGCTGACTCCTCTCTCTCTCCCCCGAAGGTGCTGACTCTCTCTCTCTCCCCCCTGATGGTGCTGACTCTGTCCCTCTCCCCTGAAGGTGCTGACTCTCTCTCCCCCTCCCCTGAAGGAGCTGACTCTCTCTGTCCCTCCCCTGAAGGTGCTGACACTCTCTCCCCTTCCCCTGAAGGTGCTGGCTCTCTTTCTCTCCCCCCTGAAGGTGCTGACACTCTCTCCATCTCCTGAAGGTGCTGACTCTCTCTCTCTCTACTGAAGGTGCTGACTCTCTCTCCTCTCTCCCCTAAAGGTGCTGACTCTCTCTTTCTCCCCTGAAGGTGCTGACTCTCTCTCCTCTCTCCCCTAAAGGTGCTGACTCTCTCCTCTCTCCCCTAAAGGTGCTGACTCTCTCCCCCCTCCCCTGAAGGTGCTGACTCTCTCTCTCCCTCTCCTGAAGGTGCTGACTCTCTCTCTCCCTCTCCTGAAGGTGCTGACTCTCTTTCCCCTCCCCTGAAGGTGCTGACTCTCTCCTCCCCTCCCCAGAGGTGCTGACTCTCTCTCTCCCTCTCCTGAAGGTGCTGACTCTCTTTCCCCTCCCCTGAAGGTGCTGACTCTCTCTCCCCCTCCCCTGAAGGTGCTGACTCTCTCTCTCTCTCCCCTGTATGTGCTGACTCTCTCTCCCCCCTCCCCTGAAGGTGCTGACTCTCTCTCTCCCTCCCCTGAAGGTGCTGACTCTCTCTCTCCCTGCCCTGAAGGTGCTGACTCTCTCTCTCTCCCACCCCTGAAGGTGCTGACTCTCTCTTTCTCCCCTGAAGGTGCTGACTCTGTCTCTCCCTCCCCTGAAGGTGCTGGCTCTCTCTCTCCCTCTCCTGAAGGTGCTTTGCTGACTCTCTCTCTCCTTCCCCTGAAGGTGCTGACTCTCTCTCTCTCTCCCCTGAAGGTGCTGACTCTCTCTCCCTCCCCTGAAGGTTCTGACCCTCTCTCCCTCCCCTGAAGGTGCCTACTCTCTCCCCCTCTCTCCTCTGAAGTGCTGACTCTCTCTTTCCGTCCCTGAAGGTGCTGACTTCTCTCTCCCTCCCCTGAAGGTTCTGACTCTCTCTCCTCCTCCCCTGAAGGTGCTGACTCTCTCTCTCCCACCCCTGAAGGTGCTGACTCTGTCTCTCCCTCCCCTGAAGGTGCTGGCTCTCGCTCTCCCTCTCCTGAAGGTGCTTGCTGACTCTCTCTCCCCCTTCCTCTGAAGGTGCTGACTCTCTCCTCCCTCCCTGAAGGTGCTGACTCTGTCTCCCCCCCCCCCTTGAAGGTGCTGACTCTCTCTCCTCCCCCCTGAAGGTGCTGACTCCCTCTCTCCCTCCCCTGAAGGTACTGACTCCTCTCTCTCTCCCCCGAAGGTGCTGACTCTCTCTCTCTCCCACCCTGATGGTGCTGACTCTCTCTCTCCCCTGAAGGAGCTGACTCTCTCTGTCCCTCCCCTGAAGGTGCTGACACTCTCTCCCCCTCGCCTGAAGGTGCTGACTCTCTTTCTCTCCTCCCTGAAGGTGCTGACACTCTCTCCCTCTCCTGAAGGTGCTGACTCTCTCTCCCTCCCCTGAAGAAGCTGACTCTGTCTCCTCTCTCCCCTAAAGGTGCTGACTCTCTCTCCCCCTCCCCTGAAGGTGCTGACTCTCTCTCTCCCTCTCCTGAAGGTGCTGACTCTCTCTCTCCCTCTCCTGAAGGTGCTGACTCTCTTTCCCCTCCCCTGAAGGTGCTGACTCTCTCTCCCCTGAAGGTGCTGACTCTCTCTCCCTCTCCCCTGAAGGTGCTGACTCTCTCTCTCCCTCCCCTGAGGTGCTGACTCTCTCTCTCCCTCCCCTGAAGGTGCTGACTCTCTCTCTCCCTGAAGGTGCTGACTCTCTCTCTCCCACCCCTGGAGGTGCTGACTCTCTCTTTCTCCCCTGAAGGTGCTGACTCTCTCTCCCCCTCCCCTTAAGGTGCTGACTCTCTCTCTCCCTCTCCAGAAGGTGCTGACTCTCTCTCTCCCTCTCCTGAAGGTGCTGACTCTCTTTCCCCTCCCCTGAAGGTGCTGACTCTCTCTCTCTCCCCTGAAGGTGCTGACTCTCTCTCCCCCTCCCCTGAAGGTGCTGACTCTCTCTCCCCCTCCCCTGAAGGTGCTGACTCTCTCTCTCCCTCCCCTGAAGGTGCTGACTCTCTCTCTCCCCTGAAGGTGCTGACTCTCTCTCTCCCACCCCTGAAGGTGCTGACTCTCTTTCTCCCCTGAAGGTGCTGACTCTGTCTCTCCCTCCCCTGAAGGTGCTGGCTCTCTCTCTCCCTCTCCTGAAGGTGCTTGCTGACTCTCTCTCTCCTTCCTCTGAAGGTGCTGACTCTCTCTCCCTCCCTGAAGGTGCTGACTCTCTCTCTCCCCCTGAAGGTGCTGACTCTCTCTCTCTCTCCCTCCCCTGAAGGTTCTGACTCTCTCTCCCTCCCCTGAAGGTCGGACTCTCTCTCCTCCTCCCCTGAAGGTGTCTACTCTCTCCCCCTCTCTCCTCTGAAGGTGCTGACTCTCTCTTTCCCTCCCCTGAAGGTGCTGACTTCTCTCTCCATCCCCTGAAGGTGCTGACTCTCTCGTTCCCTCCTCTGAATGTGCCTTGACTCGCTCTCTCCCCTGAAGGTGCTGACTCTCTCTCTCTCCCCTGAAGCTGGTGACTCTCTCTCTCGTCGCCCTGAAGCTGGTGACTCTCTCTCCTCCCTCCCTTCAATTTGTTCACTCTCCCTGTTACTCACCAAACATACACAGGACGTGCAGGTATCAACAATAACGGAGTCTCCATTCTGAAAGTCTGCCCGTTGTAACTGCAACCTTTAGCAGAAGAAGATAGTTTGTAAATCATTTCACATTCTCAAGGGCCTAGCCTCAAACCAGCTGAACAATATTGTTAGAAAAACAATGGTAGTTTTAAGGGATTTGTATTGGTAAAAAAGCATTAGAAAAAAGGTATAGTTTAAGGGATTTAACTTAATGTTTCTGTGCCTGGAAGGTTAAAACCTATAGTTAGATTCAAACTGGACAAAGGTGTTTGTATATGTGCGGAATGGTTTAAGTTCTAACTTTGTTCTAATGTGCTTAGAGAGGTCTACGGCATGAACAATAAATATACAAGCAGTGGTTGCTTGGCAATTGGGCCTTGTAAGGTAGAGAAGCTTTTATGTTTTAGTTTAGCTAATTTGATAGCAGTTGGAGATAAGTAGCGTAATGATGCACGTGACAGACTTCATTAGAAGAACAATAGGTTATTTATTAAAATGAAGAACTGTACAGAGGCCAGCAGCTTCACAGCTGCCCTACAGCAGCATACCGGCTGCCCCAGTCCCTATCTGTCTTCTCGATGTCTTCTGTCTGAGAGAGAACCGCAACCCCTGGGGTGATTACCCACTCTAGGTCCCAATTGGCCCCTCAAGCCAGCTGACCCGCTTCTGCTGTGTTGCCCCAAAAGGGACAATCGGCATCGGTAGAGCGAGAGAATGCAGTTCTGGCAGCACTGCTAGAAGCAGGTAGTTTAGGCAGCTTTCTACAACCAAAGCCATGCCTTGGAGTAATGGTCAAGAAAACAAGTGCAAAGATCT